>NC_043005.1:103107564-103110064 GCF_006345805.1 Octopus sinensis | reverse complement strand
TGTTTGTCCTTACTCCGTTTTCTGTAATTCGCACGTGTTAGCTTTCCTCTTTTTCCCTTCCTTTCTTT
Source organism: Octopus sinensis (assembly GCF_006345805.1). Lineage (NCBI taxonomy): Eukaryota > Metazoa > Mollusca > Cephalopoda > Octopoda > Octopodidae > Octopus > Octopus sinensis. The sequence continues at coordinate 103,109,996 of NC_043005.1, read as the reverse complement.
TCCCCTTTCCTCTTCTCTTCTCCCCTTCTTCCCCCTTTTTTCTCTCTTTCTTCCGTCTTCGTCCTTTCTTTCCCAGTTTTTATTTTCTTCTCCCACCTCTCATATATATTTTTTCTCCTCATGACTCTTGCTTTTATCTCCCTTCACCTTTTGAAATTTTCTTTCCGTCTTTATTCACATTCTCTCTCTCCCCATTTCCCCCCTTTTTTCCTATTTTCGTTTCTCCGTCGCTGCTTACATCACTACCTCATCCCTAAAGATTTCCGCCTCCATTTCTACCCGACTCTCCACTCAGCTACAACTATCCTACCCATACTCCGTACTACATCCTACCACCTTTTGCGTGCCGCCATTCACTCTAATCTCTCCAAAATATACACCATCGACCGACTTATCCCTCTCGCTTTTTCCATCTTCTTCTCCTCTCAGTCGGCCTCCCATGCAATCACTACGTTTGAATCCCCCTCTAGTTGGAGAGGCCTGTCTAGCCTTTGTAAACATATAAGAATTCGAGTGAAATAAATCCACTGATTACAAAAATAGAAGTATTACATTTCTAAATATTCATTTCACTAGAATTCTTATATGTTTATAAAGGTTAGACATGCATCTCCAACTAGCAGGCCATTCTACCCCAGACTGATGACAAGTAAAGACTCAGAAACTAGTCTCTGGATGCAGGATTAGCTGGGTGTAGGTACTTGTCTCCCCCTTGTAAACATAAGGATACAGGAAATGCGTTAAGGCCGACAGAAAGCATTGAGGCTTCCTAGCACTAAATAGCAGTGGTGTGATTCCCTTCATGGGACTGTCACATTAAGTTGACAGTATACTACTAATCTATCGTATCACTACTGCTTATATCTCTCTGAGATATTTAGAAATGTAATATTCCTCTCTCTCTCTCTCTCCCATTCTCTCTTTCTCTCTCTCTCTCCTCTCTCTCTCCCCTCTCTCTCTCTCTCTCTCTCTCTCTCTCTCTCTATATATATATATATATATATATATATATATATATATATATATATATATAAGGGTAAATGTTTTTATTTCTACTTTGGTTTCAGAATTACAACTATTTAGCGGTTTGAGTTTGGCTGCTCTTTCTGATGAGTCGAATGGCCTATCAGGGCCATTCCTTAAAATTGTTGAAATTATATATATATAGTCTGTGACTATTTTTTCTTTCGCACTAGACCGCTGGTGGCGATAAATTTTTCTTGAATTTTTTGCTACCCTTATATCGATTAATTAATGATTTTTTGGCTAATTTTGAAATTATATCAGCAGTTTATATTTGCTGCTGAGAAGATAGCGCGGTGGCGGTGGATTTTGAAAATTTAAAATATATAGACTCGAGGCGTCGCTGGTGTCGCCTCGTGGATATATATAATCCTTGGCTTCTTTGCTGACGAGACAGGCCAGATATAAACAAATTTAATTTAATTTGATTAAATTGGTTTACAAAAGTGTCGAAACTATGCATAGTCCAAAGATGATAAGGGTAAATGTTTTTATTTCTCCTTTGGTTTCAGAATTACAACTATTTAGCGGTTTGAGTTTGGCTGCTCTTTCTGGTGAGTCGAATGGCCTATCAGGGTCATTCCTTAATATTGTTGAAATTACATATATATAGTCTGTGACTATTTTTTCTTTCTCACTAGACCGCTGGTGGCGATAAATTTTTCTTGAATTTTTTGCTACCCTTATATCGATTAATTAATGATTTTTTGGCTAATTTTGAAATTATATCAGCAGTTTATATTTGCTGCTGAGAAGATAGCGCGGTGGCGGTGGATTTTGAAAATTTAAAATATATAGACTCGAGGCGTCGCTGGTGTCGCCTCGTGGATATATATAATCCTTGGCTTCTTTGCTGACGAGACAGGCCAGATATAAACAAATTTAATTAATTTGATTAAATTGGTTTACAAAAGTGTCGAAACTATGCATAGTCCAAAGATGATAAGGGTAAATGTTTTTATTTCTCCTTTGGTTTCAGAATTACAACTATTTAGCGGTTTGAGTTTGGCTGCTCTTTCTGGTGAGTCGAATGGCCTATCAGGGTCATTCTTAATATTGTTGAAATTACATATATATAGTCTGTGACTATTTTTTCTTTCTCACTAGACCGCTGGTGGCGATAAATTTTTCTTGAATTTTTTGCTACCCTGCAAATGTGTCAAGGCCGACAGGAAGCGTTGATGATTCCTAGCGCTAAATAGCGGTGAGGTGATCCCTTTTATGGGACTGTCTCGTTAAGTTGACAGTATACAACTGCTCTATCGTACCAACACTGCTTATATCTCTCTGAGATATTTAGAAATTTATTATATATATATATATATATATAATTAATGATTTTTTGGCTAATTTTGAAATTATATCAGCAGTTTATATTTGCTGCTGAGAAGATTGCGCGGTGACGGTGG
>NC_043005.1:103030064-103100064 GCF_006345805.1 Octopus sinensis | reverse complement strand
AATAATAATAATAATATAATAATAATAATAATAATAATAAGATCATCGAAAAATACCTCAGGAATGAGAACCCAGGTTCGAAATTTCCCCAAGACACCTGAAGAAGGCTGGAGGGTATATCAGCCGAAATGTTGTGTTAACAACAAACAAGATGAGGACAAATATCCGCCAAATGTAAATAATGTAAATAGTGCAAATAATCCACATAATTCCATATCTCTTAAATATAGGACTGTATTATAAAAAGTATCTATAAGTGTTCGTCAGCATGAAATGTTAGTGTTTCTATATGTGGTGCTTGCGTCTCTATGAGGTATTTATGTTTTTGAACCTGATACTTATGCATTTGTATGGGGTATTTGTAATTCTACTGTGGTGTCTTGGAGTTTGTATTAGGTGTCTGCGACTACATTGTGTGAATGTGTTTTGTATGGCGTGAATATGCATTAGCATATGCAGCACTTGTGTACCAATAAGCGATTATTTTGAAAATCAGTCAAATGCTAGTCCATTGTGGAGGCGCGTGGTTTAATGATTAGGAAAGACTGTGGTTCCAATTCCCGGACCGAGCGACGCGTTGTGTTCTTAAGCAAAATACTTCATTTTATTTTGCGCGAGTCAACTCAGCTGGGAAAAAGGTGTAATATATACGCTACGGAAACTGCGAAACCGGCCCTATGAGTCTGCATGACTCAGGAATGATTACAAGTCTGCATGACTCATGAATGTTATTTATCCTTTATCTTCTTTTTATTTACGATTCCAGTAAGAATTTAATATCATCGCAGTATTAGCCCAGTAGTACTATGTATATATCCATTCAACGAACAAATACCTTTCACATTCTATTGTATTACTCATTTTCTTTCAAATAAAAAAAAATCTATAGTGTTGATTCCACGCAAAATTGCGATTTGAACTCAGCACAAGATTAAAACAACAAACAGCGCCCCAGTATTTAAAGATGCTACAATCTCTATTATTTTGTCGCTACTTCAGACGCTTCTGTAAGTTTCAGAAATGAATTGAACTTAATGTAAACTATTTCAGAATTAAATGCCTGGAAGTGTTTGATGGAAACAGCTCAGTTTCGATAAGGGCAGCTTTGTGATTTATATTCATTCATCCAAGAAGGATAATACAATGTACCAACCAAACACTGGTATCGATTTAATCATTTATGTCCCCTTAAAACCAATGCACTTGTTTAAATGTTAAAAGTCAATCTAGGAGTTCATTTGTATCTATTTTACCGTAATTTCTTTTTATTCTTACGGAATATGCAAATGATATCGTAGAGTCAGAAGTGCAATTATTATTATTCGGTCATTTCTAGCAACCAAAACATCATTTGATTTATTGTAGCTACAAGTGGGCAAAGAACTGGGATATATTTGTTAATTATTGTGTTAATAATAGCTCTTCATAATTTTAAGGCGGCGAGCTGGCAGAAACGTTAGCATGCCGGGCGAAATGCGTAGCCGTATTTCGTCTGCCGTTAAGTTCTGAGTTCAAATTCCGCCGAGGTCAACTTTACCGTTCGTCCTTTCGGGGTCGATAAATTAAGTACCAGTTACGCACTGGGGTCGATATGATTGACTTAATCCGTCTGTCTGTCCTTGTTTGTCTACTCTTTGTTTAGCATCTAGTAGGTAGTAGAGAAATAAGTATTTAGAGTAGAAAAGAATAGCTCTTCCAAATTTTGCCAATCAGTTCCATGAGGACAGGAATGTCGATTAGATTGGTTCCAGAATTTAACAGGTAGTTATTCACCGACTTGGAAACGATGAAAGGCAACCCCAGCTTTGGTGGTATTTGAACCAAGAACTTAAAGCCAGATGAAATGCTGCTAAACATTTTATTCTTCGAGCAAATGATTCTGACAACTTGTCGCATTTCATTGAATTAATAATAATGATATATTTTCGCAAAACTTAGAACATAATTGTTACGTAACTGAATGAGCCAAGAAGTGATATTATTTAAGTCACCCAGAGGCTTCCGAACCAGGAACGTTAAGAAAATAATGAGAATCAAACTTTAATGAATCAGTCTATAATTGTCACTTTGTTAACTTCAAACCATAGTTTCTAACATAGACACAATTTCACAAATGTCTAGACGTAGAGGTATTGTGAACTACATCACCATTTGTAAATGAGTACCAGTTATTTTATTAGTACAGGAAGGACGAAATATGGTTTCAAATTTTGGCACAAGTCCAGTATTCAAATATGGCAGATCTGAAGATTTAAACCAACAGCACCAGCATGAAAACAAAGTAACAGCAATGAAAATCACGCAAACTCTTCCTCTCAAAACTAATTTGTTGGAATGAGTTTTTTCTCAAAATATTCCCGACACAAGGTTTATTCAGCTTCGAAACTATCAGTTTACAAAGGACTTCAAAAATCACTGGTGGTGTTCAATCTCCTCACGAAATAATTAATAAAATCACGTTTACTGTGTAGTAGTGACGAACATAGTTCATCGAACGAACCACATAGTTGCTATTGTTTTGTCCTTTTAATACGACGTTAGTCTTATCGATAACATTCATCATAAAAAGTATGCAAGAGAGAATGTACCTATAACTGCATTCTCTAATATCGCAGCTCAATTAGTAGTCGTTATAATTTGAAGATGAATAAACAAATATATCACCAAATATTACCATGATGTCCATTCCCAGGACCTTGCAGAATGCAGATTCCCTGTTCACATTCTCCTTTCTTGGTTCATGTAGATATGGCACCGTTTGAATGAAAACTAAAAGCTACTGTTCTGTCTAGCGAGACGACTGATTACAAAAATAACGTGTCATAAAACGGTAGGGAATAATAGGAAAGACATTTTACGGCTATTTCTTGTATATTTGGTGTTCACTTAGAAGCTCCTTCTTTGGCTCAGAAAGTTGACAAGCAACTTTCTGGTCTCTGGGTAGGAGTGAAAAGCGAATTTGATGATAGGCAATTTGAATTCAGCCTTGTGTTGCCAATTCTGCTCACCTTCGCTTAATGTATATTTACATAACCAAACACTAGTATGATAAACAATGAGTTCATTGAACTCTCTAGAACCACGTATATCCTTTAAATAATCTACATATTACAGTCATTGCGATTGTCTGTTAAAGGGAGAAAATACTCTATTGAACCAACAACAGTAAAAGACAAACAGACAGACACACAGACACACACAAACACACATTTAGATATATATTTGAGTACGGTGCAGAGCTTGGGATGTTCAGCGATGCTTACGGTGAGTAAACATTGACTTTTTTATCTTACTTAATGCACAGTAGAGACGATGGTTAGATCTTTAAGTCGTCGTTTCAATGATTCGCAGCATTTTCGATTTCACGAATAGCAAGGGCGTAACTCGGGAAGCATGGTGCGTTTTGCATGAAAAGAGAGAATTTTCGACGTAATCGTTGCACCGTGCGGTACAAAAACACCGGAAGATCCACACGCACAGAAACAGTGAAACAAGTGCGAGCCAACACACACATGAATATGTGCTTATATATATATATATATATATATATATAAATGCGTGTATATGTGTATATATATATACGCTTACTCTTTTACTCTTTTACTTGTTTCAGTCATTTGACTGCGGCCATGCTGGAGCACCGCCTTTATTCGAGCAAATCGACCCCGGGACTTATTCTTTGTAAGCCCAGTACTTATTCTGTCGGTTTCTTTTGCCGAACCGCTAAGTGACGGGGACGTAAACACACCAGCATCGGTTGTCAAGCAATGCTAGAGGGACAAACACAGACACACAAACATACCCACACGTTTCCGTCTCACAAGGCATTGGTCGGACCGGGGCTATAGCAGAAGACACTTGCCCAAGGTGCCACGCAGTGGGACTGAACCCGGAACCATGTGGTTGGTTAGCAAGCTACTTACCACACACCACTCCTGCGCCTATACGTACATACATAATAATTATTATTTGAGGAAATAAAATCCAAACTTGTTTTTCTAACTATTATATACGTTTTTATTATTTTCTTTTGCAATTTACTTAATCTTTGATATTTTATTGTTATTTTAATTTTAACTTTTCATTATATGTAATTTTGTAGATGGTTTAATATAATTGTTCATTTTGAATTGATAAAAGGTGTTTTTTTTCTAATTTTTATATATATATATATAGAGAGAGAGAAGGAGATAGTAGAGGAATAGAGAGAAAGAGGGAGGGAGAGGAAGAATACAGGCTTCCACTTGCTTTGTATATTCTAAATTAGCGAATTTCAACGACAAAGAATTCGTAAATTCAAGACTATTGTTACAAGATTTCAAGCACAAGGAACTACATGCTGGCTAAAACAACATTTTTTAGCAACGTAGAAGTACCCACTTGACTGGTACAAAATTTTATCACGACCCGAGTTGATAAGAAAGAGACATGAATCTCGGTGTTGCTTGAACTCAGAGCATAAAGAGCTTCCTGACGAATTAGTGTGAAGTATCGCACTGCACGATCTAATGATTTATTAGTAAACGAAAATGCTACATCATAACCTGACAATTTTATGTACGTATGTCTTTGTGCATATATATATATATATATATATATATATATATATATATATATATATATATATATATATATATATATATAGAGAGAGAGAGAGAGAGAGAGAGAGAGAGAGAGACATTCATACCTGCATTTATACATGTACGTATACATATATATAATAAATATATATATATATATCTATATATATAATATATATATATATATATATAATATTATATATATATATATATACATATATATATATATATATATATATATTATAATATATATATATATATAAGCACGTACATAGATATATGCTTATATATAAGAATTTATGCATTCACACACATACACACACGCGCATACACGTTAGCATACGGGTATGTATATGTATGTGTATATACATATAAATATGTAACGACAAACATATAGTGATATATGAACGTCTGTGTTTGTGCATGAGTGTGTATTTGCCTGTGTGATTACACAAAGAGACGGCTGCACCTACTTATATGATCACACCCATATACAAACTTGCATGTACATACACACACAGATATATACATACATACGTACATACATATATATATATATATATATATATATATATGTAATATATATATAGTATATATATATAATATATTATATGTATATATATATATGTATAAGAATATATATACATACATATATATATATATAGTATATATATACATACATATGAATATATATATATATACATATGTATAAATATATATATATATATAGATATATATATATACATACATATGAATATATATATATAATATATATATATATACATGCATACATATGTATGTATATATATATACATATATATACTATATATATATATATATATATATACATACATATATATATATATATATATTATATATATATTATATATATATATAGATATATATATATATATATATATATATATATATATATATATATATATATATATATACATACATGTAAATATAAAAAAGAAACAGACACAAAAGTTTGGTCATAGCTGATAGGTTTCCTGTGTTCTTTATTGTAATTCTCGCCTCATATAACATTCTCTTTCACGTTAGTTATTGCTGCTGTTGCATAAACTCCTAGAATAACCTTTTCCATATGTTATACACTCCTACTAACACCTTCTCTACCGACTTCACCACCACCTCTTCGCATCAAATATATTATTTATTTATTTATGTAGTAGCTGGCTTGCTGGTTGGTTGGTTGGTTGGTTGGTGGTTCGTTTGTTCAATTCTTTGTTATTTCCTCTCTTACCGTCTCTGTTTATTTCATTTACTTACAGTCTCTCTCGGTCTCTCCATGCTTTTATATTCTCTCTCCCTTACTTTGCATATCTTAATATATATACTATATATATATATATATATACATATATATATATATACACACATGGATATATATATATATATTTATATATATGTATATATATAGAAATATACGTATATGTTCATATATATATATATATACATATAAATATGCCTATATATATGTATATATATATGCATGCAAATATGCATGTATACATATAATTTATATATATATATGCTTATGTATATAATATAAAATATATATATATATATATATATATATATATATATGTATGTATGTCTTTGTGTATTTGTATATATGTATATACATGTAGTGTATAAATAAACATATATACATATACCTTTGTGTCTGTTAATATATTTAGGTCTCTGTAACTCCGCTCTGTCTTTCACCTTCTCTATATCTCTTTCTTTCTTTCTTTCCTTCTTTCTGTCTTTCTTTCTCTGTCTGTCTCTTTTCCCTCTCCGTCTCGTTTCTTGTAACTCGTTGTCTCTCTGTCCGCTTCCTTATAACTAGTTGCCTCTCTCTCTCTCTTTATCTACCTATCTGTCTGTCTATCTATCTATAAATCTGTCTGTCTATCTATCTATCTATCTATCTATCTATCTATCTATCTATCTATCTATCTATCTATCTATCTATCTATCTATCTATCTCCCTTGTTTTCCATTCTGCATCCATCTACAAAAAACAATCACCAGTGATTTTACACTTTCAAAGAAGAGAACATAAAACGTCACCAACAACACAACCGTTGTGAATAGTTTCAAAAGAATAATATACTATTATAGTAGAGGCTGTTAGACAAGTGGTGTTGGTAGCAGCGTTCAGTGTTAGTGGTGGTAGTGGTGTTCGTGCAGAGTATTATGTAAATACTATCATTAGATTAAAACAGAAATTCAAGTGTAAACAATCATTAGTAAAAGTAGTAATAGTAATGGGGTTGGCTTTGGTAGTGGTAGTAGTAGTGTTGGTTGTAGTAGTAGTAGTAGCTTTAGTAGAATTATTAGTAGTAGTAGTCGTACTAGTAGTACTAGTTGTAGTAGTAGTAGTAGTAGTAGTTTAGCTGCTGCTAGTAGTGAGAGTTTTAGTGGTTGAGTGGGTGACGTTTGAACCTCATGTGAAGGGTGGTGATGATTATGATGATGATGATAGAAGAAATGGGGGGGGGGTTATGTTGGTAGAGTGCTTTTGGTGGAGATAGTCTTGATGACATTATCGTGGTGATAATGGTGGAGATTCATGTGTGGTAAAAATATAGTACGAATTATAATATTCGTTACTCTCTGATAGCAGTTGTTGTTGCATTACAATAAATATACTTAATTTCAATGATCAAAGATTCAAATTAACGAACGGAAACGAAGACGCAAAATTAAAATGGCGAGAATGAAGTAAATTAAGAAAATATATTGAGTAGTGTGTCCAGCACATCGGATGTTGAAAGATTGGTGTCAGCTGATCCATCAGGAATGAGGTGATCAATTTGGTCAGAGCTGGCAAGGGGCAAGGAAATTGGAGGTCACCGCAACTCCCATAATCAATATATAACTGGAAATATTAAAACAAATATAAACCTGGCATATTTACTAGCCAATCAGATAAGTCGCTTCAGGAAAATAGAACACCCACCCATGTGGGCAATAATATATATATATATATAATTATATATATATATATATATATATTATATATACAATATATATATACTTATATATATATACATATATATATATATATATATATATCTATAAAATATTATAAATATATATATACATACATATATATATAATATATATGTATATATATATAATATATTATATATACTATAAATATATATATAAATATAAATATATATCTATCTATATATATAAATATAAATATATATATAATATTATATATATATATATATATATATATATATAATATATATATATATATATATATATATATAAATATAAATATATAATATGTTATAATATATAGATAATTAATATATATATATATTATATATATAATTATAAATGAGATAGGGGTTGTATTGATTGGGTATTATCAGATGGTTGATGATTGATTTAGATATATTTCTCCATTTTCTCATTTTGTATATATATTATATACATATAAATATATATATATATATATATATATATATATATATATATATATATATATATATACGCATTAATTCGCGAGTGGCACACAAAAGCACAAACTTACATATATATGCACAAACATACACTTATATATGCAAGCACGCACGTCCCATGTTTTATGTTTTATCATTTACTTGTGTTAGTCATTGGATTGCGACCATGCTGGGGTGTCGTCTTGAAGGCTTTTGGTCGAACGAATGGACCCCAGTGCTATATTCTAAAAGCTAGTATTTATTTTACCTGTCACTTTCTTCGTTTACGGTTACGTAAACAAACTAACGTTGGCTGTCAAGTGCTGCTAGGGGCCAAGTACCCACAGAGACCACAAACATGTACGAAGAGTCGTAGGTGTGTCTGTGTGGCAAGAAGTTTGCTTCCCAGCCACATGGTTACCAGCCTCGGGTCGAATTAAAGATTTGTGAGTGGATATGGTCGATGGCAGCCGGAAGAACACTATCATATATATACAATTATTTATCTTGTATATATATTCCCGTGTGCTTTTGGTCAGGCGGCAGCCAACGAGCAGAAGCGTTCGTCATGCGGCGAGCTGGCAGAAACGTTAGCACGCCGGGCGAAATGCTTAGCGGTATTTCGTCTGCTGCTACGTTCTGAGTTCAAATTCCGCTGAGATCGACTTTGCTTTTCATCTTTTCGGGGTCGATTAAATAAGTACCAGTTGCGCACTGGGGATCGATATTATCGACTCAATCCGTTTGTCTGTCCTTGATTGTCCTGTCTGTGTTTAGCCCCTTGTGTGTAGTAAAGAAATAGGTATTTCGTCTGCCGTTACGTTCTGAGTTCAAATTCCGCCGAGGTCGACTTTGCCTTTCATCCTTTCGGGGTCGATTAAATAAGTACCATTTACGCACTGGGGTCGATATAATCGACTTAATCCGTTTGTCTGTCCTTGTTTGTCCCCTCTGTGTTTAGCCCCTTGTGGGCAATAAAAAAATAAGAAACGTTCGTCATGCGTAAGTCAATTATGCAGAAAATTCTCAGCTCTCTCACGGATATACTAAAAGCGTTGTTGTGTTTTTTTTTTGTGCTTTCTTGTTTGGATTAACTATATATATATAGGCGTTAGTTAGGGGTTTACGGAATATATCCATGCTATGACTGTGACAATTATGCAAAATAACTAAAGCACCGTCGGCATAGAGACCAACAGTGCCCTTGAGGAACCTTTCATTAAGTGCATGAAGGATAAATACTCCAACGATGTTGCACAAATCAGCATTGTCTTATCGTAAAACTTCACAGTCACACACAGCCATACGCACAATCGCAAACACCAAACACACACACACACACCACAAACACACACACACACAACACATATATAACGGTATTTTTTCATAGCGTTTTTTCAGATGGCCAGATAACCGAAGAGATGCTGTTGTGGATTTCCACTTCGACATCTGAAACTCATAGTTTTATCTTGACTATTGAGTTATTGTAACATATTATTTTATAAATAAATTTCTTCTATTTACATAATATTGAGGTCTCTTTCTTTCTTTTGTTATCTTACCGTTTTTACCAATATATATATATATATATATTACTAGAAACACGATATATAGTTGAACACCTGCTTCGATCACTTCAGCGATGAAAGGTGCAAATATTGGTTTCACGTTTTGGCACTGAGACAGCAATTTCGTGTGAGGGAAGAATTTGTTTACATCGAGCTGAAGGCTAAAACAGTACTTATTTGATCGACCCCGAAAAGATGAAAAGCAAAGTCGACCACGGCAGTAACTGAACTCAGAGCGCACAGTCGGGAGAAATGCCACTAAATATTTATTCCAGTGCAGTAACGATTCTGCCAGCTCGGCGCCTTATGTGGTAAAAATAATGAATAATGAAAAAGAGACAGAAAAATTGAACTTAATATGTTAAAATGACACTCTCTCGAAACGTAACATTGGCAGGCATATATTTACCATTTCCATCCCATGATGGAACACTGCATATTAACTTGTTCTCTCAGACAGAGTTGGTCTTTAACGTGTTTACACGTAGTATCAAATGTTCTTTTGAAAATGTGCATCTTCATATTATTTTACTTATATGTTGTGAGGACGAGTTTCCTCTTAGTTAATAAACAACACTCACAGACGTATATGTATACACGTGTATATATGTATGAATATATGCGCGCGTGTGTGTGTGTGTATGTGTGTGCACGTTTGTGCGTTTTATACGTCGCTGTATGAATTTTTATATGTATGTATGTATTTACAGCTTTGTATATGAATGCATATTGAGAGTTCCAATTTAGAATGTCTGTTGTTTTAGTCAAGCATTGACAGTTATCCTCACTACAGTATACTATTAATGTGTTCGTTGTTGCAACGTAGTATACATCGTAAAGGACAGACACAGAAAATACAGAATAACGTCGACATAAAGCCTAAGTGTCTTCACCACATGAATATATATGCGTATACAGAAATTACATTATCCATTGAGATATTGTGACTATCTTTATTAAAGCCGTATGATATTAAATTTCATTTCTACTTTTTTTTTTCTTTCTAATTTCGCTTTTGTCTGATTTGGTGCATTCGAACCAAAGTAAGGCTTTAATAACCTAACAAGAGAAAATAGCAATCGATAGTGAATTTCAAATTAAGCCAAATGATAAAGTGGATGACCCCGAATTATAAACGTATTTCGTTCATTAATCACAGATTCCGGTCCAGTAATTAGGACTTACAGTAAAAGGTGCAATGTATTGATTTCATGTTTCTCTTTGGGTGAATATAATGGCTAACTGACGCAGAAAGGAACTGTAGACAGCTGTCTATACTTCCCATTATATTACAAGTATAATATGATCGTTATACGACACAACCATTTGCACAGCCACGCAAACCTATGCATATATATTTATGCCGATATGTATGTATGTATGTATGTATGTATATATGTATGTATGTATGTATCTATCTATCTATCTATATGTCAGTATGTATGTATGTATGCATGTACACACTTATATATGCACTTATACACATACATGAATGTGTGCATATATATATATATATATAATATATATATATACGTACACACTCGCACACATATAAGATAAAACAACTAAAAGAATAGATATTTTGGTGTCAAATTTATTCTCTTACAATTGTTTCCATAATAGATAAGGCAGATAAATCGTGCAACATGCTGGAACGTATATGAACACTGATTCTGCAAGCTCATGCATTATTGAAGGAAACCATTTCCTATCATTTCATCATGATTTTCAAAAGGTGTAATATGCTTTCACAGGATAAAGGGAGAACTTAGGGGGTCGTAGCGAGAATGCAGCTATGTTGATATGCCTGTAGAAAGGCACGAGGTAAAGGAATTAACAACAAAATACAGAAAGGTGCATATACAAGAAGATAGTATCAATTTCGACGACAAGGATCAAGCTGTGCTGGTGACGCAAATGAGGAACAAAGTATTAGAGAAATATATTTAATTTCGGGTGGCATCAAACCACTGAAATATTCCCAAAGAGAATATTTTTATGGGGAACGGGTATGTCCAGATTAAGATTTAAAAGAAAAAAGAAAAAAGAGAACGAGGATAGAGTGAGAGAAGGAAAAGAGAGAGAATAAGAGAAAGGTGAAAGAATATTATATAGAAAGATATAATTAAGGACCTACCGTTAAAGGGTTGATATAACACACAATAACATCAAGTAGAATACCAAGCCAAATCATTGTCAATATACAATAATACAACCATATAGTATAATAATATAATAAAATATAATAATGCAATCATATATTACAAAAATACATTAGAATATAATAAAGTAATGAAATAATTACAGCGAGAATAATTTATACGCTGCGATTGATGAACACTTCTTTCATGTTGAATATTTTTGATTTATTGTTTACTGCAGACACAGACATATATACACACACACACAGACACAGACGCACACATACACACACTCAAAAACACACACACACACACATACACACACACAAACACACACAAGATCTTTGAAGACGCATACTTGCTATCAGTTTATCGCTATCAAATTCCACGTTTCGTCAAGGCTTGAATGGTCAAACTTTGCGTTCTGGTCGTCCCTCGCAATATGGAAACTCATGCTAAATTTAATTTGTGTCAAATGCTACAGCTGTCCGGCTCGAATTTAGCCACGACCAATCGTGCCTATAACTGAGACACTTTCCAATTTTAGCCAGTCTGTGTTTATGTACTCACTCCACTGCATTGGCTAATGTATATTTCCTTTGTTTCAGAAACTAGGATATTATCTACGACAGATAGAATCGTTAATCCTCGTAGAAACTGTTGTTACTGAAATTTGTCAATTCTATTCAATGAAAAGATTTGTGGAATCATGAATGACGAAATTTTCCAATGGTTTATCTTGGTGTTTATAGGTAGATAATATTTCAATGGTGTATAGGATGGCAGTCAGAACACACTACTTATATAAAAAAGATATTCTTTTACCATTTTATACCACGCCTGGAACATGCACACCTTTCAAGTTTACACGAGAACGTTGAAGCTTAATCAATATCAAAAGAAATTTCATTATTATCTTTGCCTTCCACTGAATGTGCTACTAAGGTACAAAAACATGTGATTCACATGCATATTGTTACTCTTTTAGATTGTAGACAAATTAACAATGAGTCGGTTCATGCATGTTTGGAAATTTTTTACTCAGAGGTACTTGCAAATATTAATCGAGTGATCCAAAATTAAATGCATTTGAGTCACAGATTATACAACTATTTTCCAAGAATTCCTCTCTATGGAAGTGTATGTTTTATGCCGTCAAAGGATGCACGAATTTCCATTTGACGGAGAAACGCTTAACATATTTTGTTAAATATTTTAAATTATTTATATATTAAACAAATATGTCCACTATAACCAAAGTATTAAATTCAACACGAGACGCTATTAGAATTATTTGGTATATTTGTGAAATATATATTTAATTCACTACGCTTTTTTTATTGCCCACAAGGGGCTAAATATAGAGGAGAGAAACAAGGTCAGACAAAGGGATTAAGTCGATTACATCGACCCCAGTGCGTATCTGGTACTTAATTTATCGACCCCGAAAGGATGAAAGCAAAGTCGACCACGGCGGAATTTGAACTCAGAACGTAGTGACAGACGGAATACCAATAAGCATTTCGCCCAGCGTGCTAATGTTTCTGCCAGCTCGCCGCCTTCACAACTCTTATATTATAACACGACCATGCTCGCATGCAGAAATATATTTCAACGATTTATATATTAATGTTGTCGAATCATACGAAAGGACTCATGATAACACGAAAGCTATATAGTCACACCTAATAATGTACTATTCCAGCAGGCTGGTAACACTGTCTTCAAGTAAGGATAGTGAAATCTTCCTTACAAAGAAGCTATTTTCTGAGTGTTCCAATGCGCATGTATGTGTGTGCGTGTGCACACGTGTGTGCACAGTAATATAGCTCTCCTTGTTTCCGTTTACTCTGAACAGCGATAATTGCTTCTCTCAATAAGTCTATTAAGTCTATATAGGTATGTACATGTATATGTATGTATCTACGCGCATGTATGTATGTATAGTCACACACACATATGTATGTATATTTTTGTGTATTCATATATACACATATATAAACACACGCATATTATATATCTCTGTACATATATACATACATAAACACAATTCTCTTCTATTCATATAATTTTCCCTTGACCCGACCTAACTTATCTCAATGTAAGAACGAAACACTTAACCTAGTTTTCTTCGTCAGAAATTAATCTTCTTGGAAATTTCTCAGTTGCTACGGTTTTCCATTAAATACTATTCAGGAACTGTCCAAACAAATCATTACCTCTATTATTAAATTCACCTAAGTATTATGCTTCTCACACAAGTTGTAGCAGAAGTTAATTCCATGGAGGTACTAGAATATATATGCTATCTATTTACATGTTACGTATACATCATCTAAAAGAAATGTATAAGTTATCTCTTGCTTTCTTCTCTTCCCTCAAAATACTCACATGTATGTGTAGAGTATTATATGCATGCGTATATATATATATATATATATATATATATATGTCTGCATATATACATACATATATCTATATATGTATATATATATACATATATATATATATACACACACATATATATATATATATAATATATATATACATACATATATATACATACATTCATACATACATACATATATATATATCTATATATATATATATATACATATATATATATATATATAGTGAATCCACTTGGCGCAGATTGACCTTGATCTCTGTTGTAGAAGTGCAATAAGTTTTAACATTTCAGCTCACTTCTGCTGTTTACAGCAGTGCTTGCAGGAAGGTGTGTAGCATGTGGTTGGTGTTCTTACCGTGACAGGGAAGGTTCAGCAGAGAATGTGCTGCAAATTTTGCCAAAATTTTGGCAATACTTGCTCAGAGGCCACAATTTTCAATAAGTTTTCATCTTGTATTTTTGGTCAGCTGAAAGCAGTTTTGGCACAAACTTGGCAGACACCAAAATCTTCAGTGATAATGGTCTGAACTGATACTGTAACTAATTTGCACAGCTCCTGACAACTCACGGCCGGTGATTCGACAATTTCCTCGTACAGGTGCGAGCAGGTATGCGATGTTTCCTTAGTTCTGCTGGCTGCAGGTCTCCCAGTATTTTCGTTAATATCGACATATTTTCGGGGATCTTGGAAACGTCTGAACCACTCGTACACTTGTGTGAATCCTAATTTCATTCAAATTTTCACATGCCTTACTTAGGGTCCTTGTAGTTTCATGGGCAAAAAAAATGTTCAACTTCTTGCCTAGAGCGAGCCCATAGCAATATCATATCTACTCCACTATTTCAGTATTACGTGTTAAAAGTGAAACAAAAACATTTCTCTATTTTATGTCAGATACTTTCACTTTAACAATAAAAATTATAACAATTGAATTATATGTAGTAAGTAATAATTAAAATCAAACTAAATTATAATATAATCGTAACATAACAAAAGTGAAAATAGCAATTGGTATAAAATTGCATCAATGACTTGAACTTGAATAAGTGGTTTCACATGAATGGGAATAAATTAAAAATAAAATTAGGGTGCAGAAATGGAATAGTCCAGATGGATAATAAAAAATTAAATTAAAGAAAAGACTATTGTCTATAAAGTATACAATGTAGAGAAAAAAGAAGATTTGAACACCTGGAGGAAAGCACCATCGAAAAGTGTCTTGTTGCGACTATGAAATATATCTAACCAGAGGCGGTAAATTCGCCACAGTAGAAGCAAGGTTTGAGTCAACGGAGCGTGCAAGGGAGTACTCGTCTCGAACTTGCAAAGTGGAACTATTCTATTTTTACCTTTATATCTGGGACGTGGGACGTGCCGGATAAAACTTTAAAATGCCCCCCCCCTCCAGAAGTAGAGGTAGGCTGGATTGTAGCCACACTTCTATACAAGAGGGAGGACAATATACAATTGATCGAAATTGCAAGAGACGGGCTTACAATTCCAGTCTGTTATATATTTTGAGTATTGTTATCACTAGCGATATCAAGATATAACTTTGTATTTTGTATTTTATGTGTAGATGTATATATATAGATGTACATGTAATATGTACACATATATTATATACATGCACTAGCACTATCACCCGTCGTTGCCGGGTCATAATGCTAGTATATATATATATATATATATATATATACATACCTTTATTCCTGTGTTCCTTTCTGTCGAAGAGCGTAGGCCCGAAAACGTTAAAGACTTTCTCACTTCCCGAGCGTTAAATTATTACATCTGCTTGTTGTTTACACACCTGTTTTCATCTTTCGTTTTTTTTGGTAAATTCTTACTAGACTCACACACACACACATGTATATATATATATATATATATATATATATATAATATATATAGAGAGAGAGAGAGAGAGAGAGAGAGAGGGAGAATTCACAAAAAGACAAGAGACGAAGACAGGTGGTGTAGACAATAAACAAATGTATTAGTTTAACGCTCGGGACGTGAAAAAGGCTGTGTGTGTGTATGTGTGTGTGTGTGAGTTTGTGTGTGTGTGTGTGTGTGTGTGTGTGTTGTGTGTGTCAATACAAAATTTTGGAGCATAATTGGAGTGGAATCGTTGATGTTCTATTGATCCGAAGTGCTAACTTTATTTACATTGATTTCTGACTATACAATTATATTGTATGATGCGTAGCATACTTATTCATGCAAACGTGTAAAATATTTCACACTAAAACGTATTACTACATGCAGAAGCCTGCGAAACGACCGTAGCCATAAGAATGTCAAGTTGTTAAATAAATATATTCAACTTCCATAACTCCTGAAATTATATGGTTTATATCGATCGGAATTTCTGGTTTTCAGGTGGATGGACACTGCATTACACTTCTCTGGGATCTTTTCGGTTTGAACAGCAGTTTTTAACATAATTTCTAGGTAACTCAAAAATTTTAAACTTCGTATACTGCTAGAATGTGTTTATAAAACAACTTTTTCTCTTGGCTTTATTGAGAAAATTCTATAGTTTGTAAGATATTTGTTGCTTTTTTTCTGCTATTTCTGCAATTTCAACCAATCAAATACGTCTATTGAGGTAAAAAAAACATTCTGTGCCGTAAGAATATGTCCATCGTTTAAGAAACAGATTGGGTTTATTTACATTTGTGAAGAAAAAAAAGATACCCTTCCCCCCACCCATAACCCTAAAAGAGATTGAAATGCAATAGATCGATACTAGGGTCATAATTATAGGTGACAATTTCATATGACACCGCTAGAAAAACTGCTGTTCAAGCCGAAAAGACCCCTTCTCTGTATCATATTACTATTTGGTCTCTCAGCCGAGTCCGTTAGATGAGCATTGTGTGATATTAGCATGAATCTTTGAATCTGCATCTTATACTACACATTCATATATATATGGGGACATTCAGAGACATCCAGGACAAGATGTCTGGTGCCAATATGAGTCGCAGGCTCAGAGATATGGGAGTATCATGATCTCTAGCATAAACTAAAGATACCCCAAAATATCCAATGCCATTTCCTGAATATATGGTTTTATATCAGAGTGACCTTCTCCTAGAAATATGCTTCAACAGAAGCTGAGGTATATTAGAATGCAATATACTATTTGTATATTGGATTGTAACATTGTTGTGTGTATAATACTTGCCGATGTATTTGTGTATACTACCTGTACTTTATGTATAATGTATATACAAGTGTGTACATGGGTGCACAATATATTTATGTCCATGTCTACGTTTTTATGTAATGTGTATACATGCCTGCATGTGTTTAGCGTAAAAATATATGTGTGCATATATGTCTAGTATGTCCGCCGATATGTAGGTACTATCTCTTGTCTATGTGTATAATGCGTACACATAATATTTCTGTGTGGTATGTGATATATGTGTGGGTATACATACACACACACATATATAATCACACACACATGTATATATATACACACACAAATATACAATCTAGTGTCCCATGCGCGCGTGTGTGTGTGTTTACAATCTAGTGTATGTCACATGCATGTTTGTGCACTGTATATATTTCTGTGTGAGTGCGTATGTGTATTTAAAAGCTCAACTATATATATATATATATATATATATATATATATATAATAAGTAGATAGTAATGTAAACAACATTACGAATGATATATTATAAATAATTAAGATTATTTATGAATATATCAATGGTCAAATATGTTATCATAAAATATAAAGAAGAAAAAACGTTTATAATTATGAACAAGTCACAATTATAACTAAGAGGTTAAAAAAACCTTCCATTATAAAAATAGCAACCATCACTGCTATAAAGCCATTATATCATGTTATTTCTCCTCACAATAAAGACCGTCTTCGGGCAACATGGGAAATAGAATAATTGGTTAATTCCCTAGTGCAATTTCGGCGTTAGAGACCACTTAATGGACCCATTCGCCTCCTCAGGGGAAATATTCCTATAGATAGAAATCAAAACAAGACTTTACTTTGGGGCTACCATGAATCCCGACCGGCCAAAAAAATGTTTTCACCTGTACGTGTGTGTGTGTGTGTGTGTGTATAAATATATATATATATATATAAATAGATGAGTGTATTTTACGTATTGACAAGTTTCGTTTTTTCACTTTCCCGAAGAGAAGATTGCATTGTTTATACCTTTTATTCTTTTGAATAAGTATCAGTGGAATTTTTGAAACATATGTAGAAAGTAAAATACTTGTTTAAACCTGCGTTAACTCCATTTTTTATTCATATATATATATATAATATATATATATATATATGTAATAACAAAGGGTAAAATGAATTAATTAAGAAGTAATCAGTAATTTCACCAAGTAAAATTCGGCATGAAAAAGACCATTTCACGGTAAGCTTAAGTAATACTTTATAATTAGGGTTCAGCAAAGATTTGCTTCACCACATACCGAAGTTTAGAAATAGCAGTCAAAGAACATTAGCTATTCCTTCTTCTTTAAAAGGGACTCCCAGAAAAACCAAAGTACTTGAAAACAAACCACGCAGGCAAAGAGAAAAAATAACGAAAATCAATCCATATTTGGTTACCCATGGAGTCCCTTTTAAATTAGAAGGAATAGCTAAGGGTCTTTGACTGCTATTTCTAAACTTCGGTATGTGGTGAAGCAAATATTGCTGAACCCTAATTATAAAGTATTACTTAAATATATATATATATATATATTATATATATATATATATAATATATATATATATATATATATATATGCATATATATATATGCATATGTATATATATATATATATATATAATATATATATACATACATACATACATACATATATATATATATATATATATATATATATATATATATATATATATATATATATATATATATTATATATGTATGTATGTTTATGCATATGCTTGTATGTATATACATAATTAATAATATCTGGGTAATAAAGATTTTCGAATTTTTTACTACCAGTGGCTTACCGTATAGAAAAATTAGTCAATCGACTATATATTATTCATATAAAATACAATGTACATTTAAACACATTAAGAGGTATCCATCATAGGTCTCCCTTACGATAGAAGGAACAGGGGTTTGGACTTTAGCTGTTCCTTCAAGCGTAAGGGAGTTCTACGATGGATACCTCTAAAGGTGTTTAAATGTACAGTGTATATGTAATGTATATATATATATATTTACACAATATATATATACATATGTATATTTAAAGACTCAAATACATACGCGTGTATGTGTGTATCTGTGTGTTTATATATGTGCACTCCCACCTCTCTGTCACATTGGTTGAGCACCTTCGTTGTCACTCCCTCTATATGTAATTATGAAGAAACAAAAGGGGTGAGCGAGAGAGATGTGCTGCAAGATTATTCCATCTGCTAGCGATAAAAGACAAATCTCTTAACATAGGTCTGTGTGACGTTGCTTTCTCTACCCGCTCTCTCACTCTTTCTCTGTATCTGTCTTTCTCTCTCTCTCTCTCTCTCTCTCTCTCTATATATATATATATATATATATATATATAATATATATATATATATAGTGACAGTTTAGGAAACGAACAAAAGACGAAGACAGGTGGTGTACAAAAGAAACAGATGTATTAGTATAACGCTCAGGAATAGAAAAAGTCTTTTACGTTTCGAGCCTACGCTCTTCTACAGAAAAGGACACAGAAAAAAACAACGAGAGGATATATGCACACACACGCACGCATATATAGAAGTTGGGATCAAAAGTTATCCACACTTTCACTTTTGTTTTCAAATTGGCTTCACTGCCTTCAGATCTCGCTGTACATTAGGACAAAAAGTGGAATCGTTGATGCTCACGTACCCGAGCTATGATCTTGATTGCCACAGTTTTCTTTCTGGTGTTACAGAGTAAACATTGCCATTCCGCTGGCAGCTGGCAGTGTGCACAGAAAACGAACAGAGATCAGCGATCTGATTTCGCTGATTTTCTGGTGTGTCAGAGGTTGAAACTCATTGTTAGCTTTCTGTATGATATGGGGACATATACAAGGCGACGAGCTGGCAGAAACGTTAGCACGCCGGGCGAAATGCGTAGCCGTATTTCATCTGCCGTTACGTTCTGAGTTTAAATTCCGCCGAGGTCGATTTTGTCTTTCATCCTTTCGGGGTCGATAAATAAAGAACCAGTTATATAAAGACATATATAATATGGGGACAGCGCTCTAGCGCGTAGAATTGTGTATGAGTAGAACGAGATGTTGTTACATATCAGAAGTAGGAACAATCTTAACAGCCATTTATATTTAGATGTAACTTTCTGAATATAATAAAACAAATACAATTATGTAGATACAGTATAGAAACAAAACATCTCTATGTAATAGTGTAACTGTTATTCAAACTGCCAATTACATCCACACGATTATGTAAGAAGCATGGTTATTGAATGTATGATTTCTTGTATGAATGTTTTCGTCGTTAAATGTTGTCGTAATATTCTAAGTAATATAGTATGAAACGTAAATTAGGTTTACAAAAGTATTCAAACTTTATATATATATATATATATATATATACACCGCACAAATACATCTATACACAAAAACACAAACGCATATCCCCTTTATTTCATATACATGAATGTATGTAATTATCTATATCTATCTCTCTCTCGATATATATATGTATATATATATATGTATATGTATATGTATATGTAAATATATATATATATGTATATGTATATGTATATGTATATGTAATATATATAATATATATATATATATATTATATATATATATATATATATATATATATATATATATATAATATATATATGGAGAGAGGAAATGTATTCCTATATATATCAGAGATAGAGGGAGAAAGCTGAAGAGAGATAGAGAGAGAAAGGGGGAGATCCATGCATATAATCTATCTATTACTATCTATTACTACAAAATTAACATTGTCTTTTTCTGTCTTCTTATCGATGCATCGGAAAATGCTTTAAAATTAGACAGTACACGCACTGACATCCTGCCGATCAACCATAATCTCAAACACACACTCGTAAACCCAGAATTTCGCATATTCATACATCTATTCACGCAAGCAATACACCGATGCATGTTTGCATTTATTACAACTAATTCAAATACTGAAATTGGATACCCGTCCCTATGATATGTATAATAATATACTTTGTCCCGGTAGACTATTAACCAAACCAAAATAGCAGTGATTTTAAAAGTGATGTTATTTATCCTATGTTAAAGTATGGAGATAAGTGATTCTATATAAATGACTATAATGTTAGAATTCTTATATATGTGTGTATATATATACGTGAAGATTTATTTCAACTGACATGAAAGTAAATTAACTTTGGCTGCAACATGTAGCCCTGAGTTGTTCGGGGAACAAAATGATACCTTGAAACGTTGTGCCTTCCATTACGATGAGGAAATGGTATTATAATAATTTGAACTCGGTGGAAATAGTTGAATCAGTAGAATACCAAAATAAACGTCTTATATTATTTGACTCTATCAGATTTCAAATCCTATTTGTTTTTTAGTCTAATAATAGTGTTTTCTCTTATTGTCCAAGCTTTTCGTGATTTTTTAGTGGAGCGGCTCTGTGGTCAACTTTAACACGTAAAGCGCGACGGGCTACGATTGTGGCTGTCAGGCACAGGTCGAGAGGCCACGATCGTGGCTGTCATGCACTGGTCGAGAGGCCACGATCGTGGCCCAGATAGATGCATTTAATTTATGGGCGTTTATTGTGGTCTAATGTCACACAAACGCTCCGATACCTCGCACAATCCAAGGGGACTACTAGTTCAACTAATGACTTTTCAGATGAGGTAAAACTTGCTACCATTATATATTATACTACGAAGATATTTTAACTATTTTTTGCGTGCATGGTAGTCTCATTTTCATAAAATATGCTCAGCAGTCCGTGCTATGTAAGTTCGAATCCCGGCGCCTAATGGGTTAAGGAAAATTTAGATATTTGAGGTCAGTGAAAAATACCAATTTTGACAGAAACGGGATTTTAGCCAATGGTGGATTATATCTTGATTTACTTAATGCTCTTCGAAAAGACCTTAATATCAAAATATCATTTTTCTGTTCTTTTAAATTATAGAACCTTTTGACGCTTTGTTCTTCCTCCAAATCAATGAGTACATACAATGACGTGTGTGTGTTATAGTTTGATGTAAGAACAGCTCAACAATTTTTGATATGAAAATATATTTTGTATTTGGTGAGCCAAAACACCAGCCAGATCTACTGAACTATAACAGAATCAGCTCACCAAACAAAGCCTTTCTTGGCTCCATAACAACTACGAGAAAGCAGAACAGTAGTGAACTACCCTTTGATCGTGTGAATGCCATCAACCATCCGCACTTTTTTTTTTAGAGAGAGAAAGCAATTCTAAAGCACCTTTTTAATAAATAGAACAGAACTCTCTTTTGATCACGTGACTGCCTTCAACCAACCACATTGTTTTTTAAAAGGAAGTTAATTTTGAGCGACCATTTCTGCATAAAATTGTGATAACTGTCAAATTCCATCCAGATGCGACACCCTACAGCCAGATCCGAGAACTATAAATGGTCTGTTATTTCTCCACTCACCTTTTTGTTAATTTAAGATGCTACAAACAGTTATGGTTTCTGATCACAGTGAGACTAAAACTTTAGTACCAACTGATTGACAAACTGGGACTCATTTTATCTTCTTGTTAAACACTCAATTACTTGATTTGGAAATATTCATGTAAATTAATTTTTATATTCTTATCATTCTAAAACAATTTTACCTGATCTGAATATTTTTATGCAAACTATTTTTGATCCATCAGAGGATACATAAAGACTCAACTTTCTCTAATCATTATCAAAGACTCTTTCACTTGATTTGAATATATTTATGAGAACTAATTTTGACACCAAAGAAGATTCACAAACTCTCATACCTTACTTTTGAAATCCTTTTCAAATAAATGAGACCGGTTAAGTTAAGAAATACTTTAAAAGGACTCCTGCATTTTCAGATTCTTTTCCTAATATTTTTACTCGTGCAGTAACCCCTAACCTTACTTTTTTTACACACACACACACACACACACATACATACACACCCACACACACACACACACATATATATATATATATATAATATATATATATATATATATATATATACAGAGAGAGAGAGAGAGAGATTTATGAATCTATATATATACGAATAATTTTTATCTTTTATCTTTCAGTTCTTTCAGTCATTGGACGGCTGTCAAACTGGGACACGACTTTGGTGGATTTAGTCGAACAAATCAACCCCAGTAGTTAATTTAGAGGCTAGTACTTCTTCTAACGGACCCTTTTGTCAAAAATTTAAGACAGGGCGGCGTAAACACAGCAAGACCAGTTGTCAACCGGTAATAAGGAAGAAATGCAGAGGCAGACATACATAGAGGCATACATATTATACACAAAAGGCTTTTTTTAGTTTCTGACCACCAAATCTATTTATAAGACTTTGGTATGATGCGGATGAACCCAGTATGATGAGGATGAGAAATAAACTTCTTACCATAGAACCACGCTTCTGTATATATGTACCTCTCGGTACATGTGCACGTAAGAGAACTTATGCTTATCGATATATGTATACCTTGGAGTGTGCAGCCGATGCATGCCTTCGGTTTTACATTTGTCACTTATGAACACACTTATAAGAGAATATGCCTCAGTTTTGATTGTTTTCGTACCTACATTGAGATATGACTCGCTCAACACATAGAAAAGTTGCGTTAATAATATTTTTCCTTGTCAATACAGAATTGCCCTCTCTTTTAATCATTTCTGTGAGGAGTTACGGCTTGTATAGTTCTCTAGGGCAGTGCTACTCAAAGTGGCGGTCCGCGGACCGGTGCCGGTTTGCGAGATCTCAGCTACCGGGACACAACGAGTTCCAGAGAAGGATGAAACATTATAAAATGCTTATAAAATGCTTATAAATTGCTTATAAAATGTAATATGTAATATTGTATTATTTCTTTACAAAACATAAGATAAAAAAATTGTCAACTTTTATTATATTCATTATAGATATTGTTTCCGGTATAAATTAATATTACTAAGAAATATTACCGTTCCCAGGCACATTGGAAAACAAACTGCCAGTACGCCACATCAGATAGCTTGAGAAGCAGTGCTCTAGGGAATGATATTACTTATATATACCTCTTCATTCAAACTTAATATGTAATATCCCAGTGAGAAGTATATTTCACTTGTGTATGTGTTGCAGAAGTGAATATGTGGAGTGTGTTTATGCTTTGGTGTGTTTTCTTTCAGAAAATGCAATCCTTTTCATTGTTGCATATATATATATATATATATATATATATATATATATATATATCGGCATACATGTTCCATTGGAGTCGAATTAAGCTTTTCTGCTACCCTATTCAGTCAAATATATGTATATATATATATATATATATATATATATATATATATATATATATATATATATATATATATATGCATACATATGTATGCACACATATGTATTATGTAGGCATACGCACACACACACACACACGCATACACATATATATACAGGCATACTTATTCATACAGATATGTGTGTGTGTGTTTGTACGCGTTGAAGTTTTTTATCTCAAGTTATAATAAAAATAATTAAAAATCTTTGATATGTTAAGCATGATAACGACATGGAAAGTATTATAGTTCACAGTTCAGATAACTATGGACAGTGCGCACAGCTCCCTTACAAACATTAAGAGTAGTGGCCCCTGCTACAGCTGATACGCGATTAGAAAAATCCTTCACATATCGTTTCGAAATAGTCTCAGATTAAAAAAGAAGAACCCTGTAATATGTTGTTCGTCACCATTTAGATAAAGAATACCGATGATTACACCTCAGTTCTATATCTTTTGTGCCTGATTTTGTATATATTTGGCAAAATTTGTAAGTTTCACTATGGTACCGGCTAATGAAGGTGTGAGTGTGTTTTCACGCGTTGAAGTTCGTTTTCATCTCAAGTTATAATAAAAAGAATTTGACATTAAACTAAAGATTACTTTTATAGAGTATACGTTTATCAAATTTTTATGAGAAAAGGATAATAATGAATTCGATATTCCGGCCTCCATCGAACTGCAGTACACTGGGGTTCCTATTGCAAATCTTCTCTTGAACATTTGCCACACTTAGCAATCAACCAAAATGGTGGAAAATATAAGTCCACCGGAATGTGCTAGTAGAGCGAAATAACTACTTTTATATAACAATGTTGTACAAATACCTCCAGAGTGCTCTACTAACTAATATACATTTTGCTAAAGTTTTGTAACAGAATCTACCTAGTCAGACATGTATTTCACAGAAGAGATTTAAATTTGTTTCATGAAGGGATATATTACCTATGACTGCTGTACAAATAAATAGAAAATTTTGGGGTCTAGTGTGCCTGTCTCTCTATCAAAAGAAAACAAGCATATAGTTACCTCATGTCTCACTTCTGAGGCATCTGTATATTTCGCTGGTTATTCGCATCCTCGGTCAATGCATAAAAGGGAGTGATCTTCGGAAGCTCTGAAATAAAAACTGTCAACAACAGCAGGCTTGAATAAGAGGTGCAGTTGAAGAAATGCTACGATGTGTGTCGATTTTGTTACAGCAATATGTATATGTATGTGTTTTTGTGTGTGTCTAAGTATATATGTAACCAAATTAGAAAATGGAAGTAATTACTGCATTGTAAGTTGTTTACTAATTACTTATAATTCACTTACTCAAAAGGCAATTACCTCTTTCCACGTGTTCCCATTTGCTTCAAACCATTTCCCAACTGGTATCAGATTTTAGTAATTGTTTGTTTTGAACTGAAATGCGCTACAAGTTACGTCGTTCGATTTCTTCATCGTAAATAACAGAAAGTAAATATAAATATAAATATAAAAAATGAAATGAAACAACAACTAAATGCAAGTCACTAAATACTTACAAAAATATGGGAAACAATAATATTCACCTGGTAAACAATTCATATGCGCATGCGTAATACTGTCATAGAAACATATTAAGTATTTTCTCCGTTTTGTTTTTTCCTTTCTTTCATTATTCCTTCTGTATTTTACGTTATTTCGCTTATTCATTGTTTTGAATTTAAGTGTGTGTATTTAAGTATGTTTATATGTATGTATGTTTGTATATATATATGTATGTTTTCCTACAGGCACACATGCACGTACACACAATCACATATATGTTTGAATATAATATATAATCCCACATATGTTAGTATGTTACATACGCAAACGAGCATAGATATATACGTACACTTATACGTATACGTATACGTATATATATAGTCACGTCACTAATTACACGTATAAAGGTAGAAACACACTCTAACACACTTGCATACACAGGTGGGTGTATGCGCAGGATTCTCTATGTTTACACGCGTAAACCTTTACGTACACGTCACGTTGCCTCTGAGAATACATACATACATATATATATATATACTTGCTGTGTATAAATATATTTTCATTTACAAATGGGAGTTCAAATAAATGAAGAAAACATGCATATTGTAAGAGTGTATTTAAAAAACAACTTACTTATTCATTTGTTTTCATGTGTGGACTGGTTGTCATTAATTATATATTCTCTAAAAACTATTTCGTTTTATTTCTACACATTTTGACTTGTTTTGTTCCTCTTACCTGTTTTTTTTTCAAACATTGGAGTCAAAATTGCTTTCATCTGTACGGGGTGTCGCTATTGTAATAAATTTCATTAGCAGATGCAGTGCAATGTACACATTGTTAAGCCTTTGTTACAACACATGTATTCTTAAACACGTACAATGCACCTACTATTTAAGAATTCCAGTTCAGACTAATACGGTAAGCAAAACAACACATTCATTCTTTGTATCTGTGCAGTAAATGAATAGAGAAGTTTTTAAAAAATTTTCAAAACAAACGCTATCTTCTTCCAAATCGTTTTGTTTCTGCCTTTGTTCATAATATATGAAAATACTTTACAAGCAACATCATGAAATAATAATGAATGATAATGTCCACTTATTGTTTACTGCAGGCAAATAGATCGCATTCTCTTTTATTTACAGCTCAATTCAGCATTACTCTTCGATTATTATTATTATCATTATTATTATTATCATTATTATTATTATTATTATTATATTATTATATTATTATTATTATTATTATTATTATTATTATTATCATTATTATTATTATCATTAATAATAATAATAACAATAATATAATAATAATAATAATAACAAGGCTAGCTGCCAGAATCGTTAGAATGCCGGGCACAATGCTTGACGGTATTTCGTCCACCTTAACGTTTTAACGTCATATTCCTCGGAGTTTGGCTTTAGCTTTCATCCTTTTGGGGTCGATAAATTAAATACCAGTAAAACACTGGGGTCGATGTAATCGACTAGTCCTCCCCACCAAAATTTCAGCCGTGTGCCTTTAGTAAAAGGGATTATTAATATTATTTTTTTTATTGTTGCTGTTGTTGTTTTGCTTCTCAGACTGCTTGATCTTGTTTCCGCTGGTAGATTCTGCGAGAGCGGAAAACATCCTGCTGTCAGAGGTCTCACAGTGTCTCTTTATGGACATTATATGCTTTGATACTTGGTTGTTAATTATCATGGGAGACAGTCAACATCCAAGTACCAATCTGAAAATCTTAGCTTTCCTCAGCAGAACAGACTTTGGGGCTTGCTCTGCTCTTATGTCAATTCTGATTTCTTTGACATGTTTCTCGAACTTGGTTGTTTGCGCTCCGAGTGCTCCTATAACTACTGGAATGACAAATCTCCCCTCTTGCGATTTAGCCTTTTAGTAGTCAGTATTTTTCAATATTTTCTAGTTTTTTGTCACATGTGTGCATCTCCATGTATTGAAATATCTATAATCTTGATTACCTTTTTTCCTTTATATATCACAACAATATCTGGTCTTCGAGCCTCGAGTAGGGAATCGCATTGCATTGTGAAATCCCACAGTATCTTATATTCTTTGATTTCGGTGACCCTTGGTTCATGTTCGGACCGTTTCTGTGCTCTGTTCGGGCAGTTCTTGTCACATTGTCTCAAGTGCATGAACTTAGTCATATTATCATCTTTGTTTCTCAGACATAGTAACCAAAGCATCATTTTTGGTTGGTCAGTTATTTCATGAAGAATATTTATATTCTGTATCTAGAAATTCGAAAGATCACTTAGACACTGCCTTTAATGCCATCATCATTGTTCGACCGTGGTCGATACAATGGAATTTACTATGTTACACCAGACTTCACGGTTCATCATAGCATTACGGAGGTCCTGTTGCTGGATGCCTGTATCCCTGGAGATTACATCACGATAGAAGAGTGTGCGCCCTCTGGTATCGCGAGCAGATGGCGTCCAGAGGAGAAGAGTAGAAATTACCTCGTTTTCAGCTCTACAACAATGTCTAGCAAACTGGACTCTTCTACCTTTCACAAGAGATGATACAGGTGCTAATCTCTCATATATTTGTACTTTGGTTGGATGACGCTCCCACGAGAGATTTTGAGGCGAGTGTAAGTTCCATCCAACCGCCTCCCAAGCTTCTTTGATAACGTCCAGGTTTCTGAGCCATATAGTAGAATTGGTTCGACGGTGGCTTTGAAGATTTTAAATTTGAAATCTCTACTTAGATTTGATGACCAGATCTTATGCATGTCATTACAGGCTGACCAGGCCATACCCTTTCTAGTTAGAAAATCTTGTTCAGATGATGATATATATGACCCAAGATATTTGTAATCAGAAACCATATTTAAGAGCGTATTGTTGAGAGTATGGATGATGAGATCACTGTCGGACAGGCACTTGTTTACATATTCAGTCCTGGACTCATTGATATGATATAATGGTGCACCATATTGCCAATTACTTTTCCTGTCATAAGTTTGAGGCTTAGGTTTATTGATTCTTGAAGAAGAGACAAGAATTATAAATAATAGATATTTAATACATATTTAATAGATAATAGAGATGAGTGCTGCAGTATTTTAAACATCTCTCTAAAACTATACAACATGATTATTGCATGTTGCCGAGTATGTGGGTTCTTGGTGTATGATATGCAAAAACTGCTGCAATGTGTCATCACTGATGTTACTGATGGTCCTAAACTTATTATTATCACAGCCCACATCATTTATAGAGATTCTAAGATTTAAGCTTATCTGGAAATAAGACACGATCGATTATTTGCAATTTGCTTGGTAACAATCAACCAATGAGGGAGAAAGAAACATCTCACAAATCCCACTCAATCGACATGGAAAAGGCGGGAACACGTGTAGCTGTATAATCGTGGAAATACTGTATAACCAAAACAGATGGCGTTGTTATATACGATCGGGAAAGCTTTGCATTAAATGAGCAGGTTTCTCAAACGCGCGATGGTTGCACGGTAACAATAATACACAAAAATCTTGCAAGATACTGAGAGAAAGTTTCTGCACATGTGATATGAACATCATATTTCAGTAAAATAATTATCATTCATTTTATACAGTGGTCCCAATTATAGAGTAGAAAACATATATTACTCTTACAGCCACTTTACGAAAGTTGTTTCACGCACCCGTTTGGTAGCAAGATGTTACTGGCTAAACACAACGTATGATTAGGCGCTGCATGCATAACCACTGATACATTGTCACATTTACTGTGCAATTGAGGCAGGTTTTCAGAGCTTAGGTGACAAGAAAAAATATTGTATTGAAAGAGGTTGGCGCGGGGCTGCAATTCTTTAACGTCCCTTTAAAAGCAAGGCCGTTCCAGAGTTGTACCTGGTTCTGGCTGCAGAAATGCAACAGGTGAGACTTACGCAGCTGTCATACGTGTGGCAGAGAGAGCTATTACAGTTCGAAAATTTTATTTTTCCTTGTTAGCACAGCCTAGCTAATATGGATATACAGAAGCAATGTGTTTTCTCCAATCAATACCTTCTATGAATACAATACGCTGTTGGGATATCTGATCACTAACAATTACATCTGCACATTCTCATGCTTGTAAACATTACCTTTGTTTATTTACATGCTGATTCAGATATACTAAAATTGCTTTAAATGTAAAGAAAATGCAAGCATGACATTTTTCTAAATTCAGTTCTCTTACGTTATCAGGAATTCAGATATGTTTGTGACTTGCACGGTGAATGAAACTAAAAATATATTATGCTTTGATACCAGCTGAGTAGCCCGTCCTTGCTGGACAGTATTCACAATGGAATGCACTATATTTCAATAGTTTTATTCGATGACAGACCATGGAAGTAAAGGCCTCTTCATCAGGGCGGATTTCTGCATTATTTGGGACAGTTTATAATGTCACGACAAACGATGGTTTTTTTTTGTCTTCCATTTTCCAGCAGGCACATAGGTGCCGTTCATCGAATATGCTTGTAATTGCGATGTGTTGATGGTCACTGCAAAGCTAGTAAGTACCGGAAATTGAAGTCGTTGAAGTGAAATAAGACATTGTCTCGTGAGACCGTAAGACAGAAGATCATGTTTTCATATCATCAAGTCTATTTCTTCTATGTTCGGGTATCTCTTGAATTCGCTGCGGATATTTGTAAGGGTCTATGGACTCTATCACCCAAATAAAGTTCCTTACACACTTGCATACACATACATACAAACGTAAACATATTATATATATATCATGCCCAGTCTGTGTACGTTTGTATGTATATATATACATATATATATATAATATATATATATATATATATATATATATATTATATATATATATATATATATATATATATATACGTATATAGAGAAGAGGGAAAGAGAATGTAGTGGTACGGAGAAAAGCGTAAAAACAGAGAAAGAGAGAAAGAAAGTTAGACAAACAGTTATAAGGCGAGATTTCATACACATATACACAAACGTATACACAATCAGATTATCATGAGTTCAACAAGGCAGCTTCTAAGAACATTCAATTCTGGCGATCTGGAAGATGAGTTATTTCTCGTAGAAAATTCTACGCTTTCATAACTTATAACGAAATATCTCTTTGGGGCGCATATTTCGAAAATTAAATCCGTTCCTCTCGAGTGCATACGGTCTCGGAGCCATAAGCATATATATATATCCATGACGACATAAGTATGTACATACACCTATACGCTCTCCTTTATATAGTATAATATATTATAATATAATATATTTATATATGTATATATATATATATATATATATATATATATATATATATATATATATATGTGTGTGTGGTGTGTGTGTGTGTATATATATATATATGTGTGTGTGAGTGTGTATGTGTATCTATCTATCTATATATATGTGTATGTATGTGTGTGTATAAACATTATGTACACTTTGAAATATAAAAGCTACGTTAGTGCTAATATATCTAATTCAGGTAATATCTTAAACCTAACAAGGCGGCGAACGGACAGAACTTACTGAAGCCGGGTGAAATGCTTATCGGTATTTCGTCTGTATTTACGTTCTGAGTTCAAATTCCGCCGAAGTCGAATTTGCCTTTCATCCTTTCAGGATCGACAAATTAAGTACCAGTCGCGTACTGGGTCGATGTAATCGACTGACCCCCCTCCCACAAAATTTCGGACCTTGTGCCTAGAATAGAAAAGAATATCATAAACTTAATTCGGAATTAATAATTAATGTTGTCAAACGATGAAGCGGCCAGCTGGCAGACTCGTTAGCACGCTGGGCAAAATGTTTCGCGGCACTTCGTCAGTCCTTATGATCTGAGTTCAAATTCCGTTGATGTCGACTTTGCCTTTCATCCTCTTTTGAGGTCGATAAATTATGTGCCAATCGGGTACTAGCTTCGATGCGATCGACTTACCCACACACACGAAATTGCTGGTTTTGCGTCAAAATTTCATGTCATTATTAATTAATTATTATTTTTAACATTTCCCAAACTCTGAAGCCTTCCCTGAAATATTTCAGCCTTATTATGTCTTCATCAATAAACACCTAACACCGGTCAAGTCTATGATGATAGAATCACTGAGTATATGTGCCAGTTGAGAAAATGAAATTAGGAAATAACATTGTTTACAGAATAAGTTATAATATCTACAAATGACAAGTCATAAATCAGATTCCAATTAACAGTGATAACCTATCTATCGTAATCTAACATCTCTGATAGTAGGGAATGATTAGATGCCATACAGCATCTTTGATGTATAGCTGATCTAGTTAATTTGTTATTGAACTAGCTACAGATGTTATGGTCCAGAGCAGTTGGGATATATATAACTAAGATTTTATCACTTGGCCATTGAAAATTGGGAATTTTGCACGACAAAAATGTTCATATTTCCCTACTGATCAAACCCTCTCATGAAAAGAGAGGAAAAAAAAGAGAGAGAGAAAGAAGTCAATGCCGAACAATGTGGAATTGAAACAGAGAAATATGAAACTTGCGTATTATACTCACGAAATTTACTTAACAACGTTCTCAACCATTAATTTTCTAGGCTATTCTCCCAAACTGAAGAAAAGTTACGAATATTGTTTGATGTATTTGCGCTTGACGGAATCACAGTGCATTTTAAGCAACACCACTTGAGATTATGGTATCTCAATGAGTTAGAAAATTCTAAATATCTGATATCAAATGGCTTCGCTTCATACTTTATTCCGATCTATAAAATACATTACTTTAATCTCGCAAAATTTATGCATCGTGGTACATATAGAGATTGATTTTAGCCATTGCTGATGTGTACTTATATGTGCAATCTAAACGTATGGGTGTGAATGTGTTTGTGCTTGCACGCCTTTTGTATATGTGACTACATAAATTACATACAGTCGTGCCTTCACGTACATATTTAAATATAATATAAATACACACACACATACACACCCACCAATATATATATATATATATATATATATATATATATATGTATGTATATATATGTATATATATATATATATATATATGTGTGTGTGTGTATGTGTGTGTGTATGCGTGTATGTATGTATACCAAATATCGCCCGTTCAAATGACATAGCGATATCACAACGTTAGATCTCTTACAAAAGAAACATCAAACTATCAATTAATTAATTTAATAGCAACCCAGTAGACAAGAAAAACAGGTGAAAGCGACCAACATAGAAAGAGGAGCAATAGGAAACCCACACGCACATACCCACGCACGCACCCACGCATGCACACGTTCATACGCACACACACACACACAATCATATATACGCATATATTCACAGACAAACACTCGGACACCAACACGCACCAATGCTTTTAAAGTCACCAAATCTTTTTGAACCATTGAAAAGAGCGTCTTTACCAAAAAGACATGTTTATTGCAAATCGGAAGTTTAGTAGCTGGAAAAAATATGGCGTATCGTATGAGATAAAAGATATAAACAAAGGCCAGGTCTTTATAGACGAATGGACCATTTTAAGCGTGTTAACTTCAAAGATAACTTCTCTTGATATTTGTTGTGATATTGATTTTTAAATAGGTTTCCATTGTTATCCTATACTAATCTATTCTACTTGTCACAAAAAGTTGCGTGTGTTTTCGAATATCTCAACTAAGAACATATTTGATCGAATCTGAAAAGTAAATGTTAACTAAGACTTTTCTCTATCTTACGATTTCTTTCCTATATCGCGATTTCTTATTTGCTAAATGGAACGCAATGATCACAAATACAAGAGAATTTGTTAGAAAGATCGAATGTTAAAGTGGTAGTATGACATTATCACCAATGGGTGTATTTAATATTGTGCTTTTCAAAAGAATGGTCATTAATTGTTATTAGATGGCAGTCGTAATCCGCCATGCGATTTTACAATACTACATGATTTTTTAATGCCTTTAGCGAGTCCACACTGCTGCAAACTTTCTATATTGTTCCCCGATCTAAATATAACTTGCATCTTTCCTCAGATGCTCTGAAATTTAATTATGGGTAATGTCCTAACTCTTGTGACTAAACCCTACAAGATAAAATATAGTGTTCATTTTCATCGGTGCCGTATAGTACATTACATCCAGTCGTCACTGGAGAGCGAGTATGTCTTGCAAAGAATATAGCGTACCTTAGCTAATTAGATGCCTATTTAGATGATATATAGATGCCAATTTACTCGTGAGCAGACATAGACACCCTCTTGTGCCTTACACTTGCCATATCGGAACAGGCAGAGCATGGCTGCTGTACAGAAGTGGAGATGGATTCTACTGATACCAATTTAATCAACAGCCAAATAAATCAGAATAACATACGATGAAATATTTTGTTCAAATATACAGACATGGCTTTTGGTTCAGTATTTTAACTTACAAACTTAAAATAAAGTACCGAATACATGTATTTTTGAATTGTTTTCGTTTATTCCAAAACGGTTTATATACAAGAAAGCATGACCACAGAAACTCCGATTTCGGAAATAATTTTCTGAAAAATTTTGGGTGTAGTTTGATGGTGATTTAGTAACTAATAATTAGGCATTTAAACTTGATTTAGTTTCCAACGTGCTAGCTTCATAAAGAATGACCGCATCTCCTTCAAAGAGAAATCGAAGAAATTATAGAACAGGTTAGCAAGATCCTTCCTTCCTTCTCGAGCCATGCCAGCCTCATAAGGGCCGGTTTCCCGGTTTCAGTGTCGTAGAAATTCCCCACCTGGACGGGACGCCTGTCCATCGCATGATTACTCATTTTTGCCAGCTGAGTGGACTGGAGCAACGTGAAATTAAGTGTTTTGCTCAAGAACACAACGCATCGCCCGGTTCAGCAATCGAAACCACGACCTTACGATCATGAGTTTAACACCCTAACCACTAAGCCACGCGCCTCCACAGGTTAGAAAGATGGTGGGGGTCGGCCAAAAACGAGACAGGACAAAATATGTCAACTTAAAGAAACTGAAAATCACTTGTTTTGACCTCTGGCATGCTGACCCCCAGTGCATGCTTTTCCTGGTTTATGATGTCTACGACACATTACATATCAAACCTGTGCACAGCAATTTCTTGTCTCTTACTTATATGTAGCCTGGGTCTTATCTACTGCATATCTTAACTATTGTAGATATATATATATATATATATATGTGTGTGTGTGTGTGTGTGTGTGTGTGTGTGTGTATGTATATATATATATATATATGTATATATAAATGAAAGAATGGAGTCGAACGGCGATTTAACAAAATTCCTTTATTCTCGACATATGTTTCGAAGACTGCATATTTCTAATTCCGAAGGAATAAAGGGTGCATTATGCCGTCTTCTCATCAGGAAAGACAAGGAACTTATGTCAGCATCATGACGAACAAAAACTTTTAGATGACTGCCCACACGGAGTCCATAGTGATAATCACGAAAGCACGTGATTTCTGCCCCTGGCATGTAGCTTCAACCGTGCTTTCTGACGTAAATTTGGTACCCGGGTATCGGTTAACCGAATTATCCATACTAGGATAATTCATTCAACTACTTAAGCGTTTATATATGTATATATATATATATATATTATATATATATATATGTGTGTGTGTGTGTGTGTGTGTGTGTGTGTGTGTGTGTATGTATATATATATATATATATGTATATATAAATGAAAGAATGGAGTCGAACGGCGATTTAACAAAATTCCTTTATTCTCGACATATGTTTCGAAGACTGCATATTTCTAATTCCGAAGGAATAAAGGGTGCATTATGCCGTCTTCTCATCAGGAAAGACAAGGACTTATGTCAGCATCATGACGAACAAAAACTTTTAGATGACTGCCCACACGGAGTCCATAGTGATAATCACGAAAGCACGTGATTTCTGCCCCTGGCATGTAGCTTCAACCGTGCTTTCTGACGTAAATTTGGTACCCGGGTATCGGTTAACCGAATTATCCATACTAGGATAATTCATTCAACTACTTAAGCGTTTATATATGTATATATATATATATATATATATATATACCCAAAAAGCATCTGAGGGATCAATGTGGAGTGGAAGGAAATGTTTTCAAGAAACAACTTAACCTCTTGCTATCCAGATCCCACATAACTTAATATCAAAGTAGGAATCTCAAAAGAGGGCAGCGGCCCTCCTTCACCAAAAGCCAAACCCATAGAATTGACCAGATAAAAGCTTATTACACTGGCTGTGCCCAGCATGGCCTCTGCCTTAAGGCTGAAATATATAAACGAATAAAATAATAAAAGAATATTTATATATACCGTTCTCGTGCAGTTAGCGTTTCGGCGTTTCAGTCGAGTGTAATGGCATTAATGTGGTAACATCTGAAATGTTGTCGTGGTATATGTTTGGCTGATGAAGATAGATCAAGTTTATGGGTGCAGACATATCTTGAAAAATCTGAAACCTGCGCAGGTCCCACATTATCCTTTTCCAGGTATTTCATTTTTCAGATGTTTTCTCTGCAGGTAAGACAATTTTTTCTAGTTTGTTGCACTCACGCATTTTTGCTAGTACATACGCGGTGAAGCTATACATTAGCGTCGTATTATTACGTTCGCTATTTCCAGTAAATATCGGCACTTCGTTGTGCCATATATTTACTTGTTTGTATATATATATATATACTTGAATGTTAACTTGGCGCAGGTAAGAAATCTGGTGGCCCCTTGGGCATGTATCTTCAGCTATAGCCTCGGACTGACCAAATCTTTTTGAGTGGATTTGGTAGAGAGAAACTGAAAGAAGCCTGACGTGTATGTATATGTAATATATATATATATATATATATATATATATATATATGTGTGTGTGTGTGTGTGTGTGTGTGTGTGTGTGTGTGTGTGTGTGTGCGTGCGTGCATGTCTTTGTTTCTGTTTTGTCCCTCACCATCGCTTGACAACCGATGTTGGCGTGTTTACATCGCCGTAACTTAGTGGTTCAGCGAAGAAACCAATAGAATAAGTATTAAGCTTACAAAGAATGTGTAATGCGGTGGATTTCTTTGACTAAAAATCCCCTTTAAGTTGGTGCTCTAACATGGCCGCAGTCAAATGACTGAATCAGTTAAAAAACATATAGGAAAAAGTATGCATGCATATACTGCCTTTGAAGAGAGCAAACTTATTCATATTACACAGGGGCAAATATTAAAGGGGAGATCACATTGCAGTGGGCTTTACTCTTCATCCTTTCCAGATCTTCATAAACAATAATAGTTATATATCGATTTCAAGTTCATTACATAGACCCCAGTTTTCCAATCGACCTCGGAAGGATTAAAGGTAAAGTCAATCTAAGTCGGATTGAACTCAGACTGTTAGGACAGACAAACACCGTTAAGCCTTTTTTCTCGGCGTGCTAAAGATTCAGCCAACAGGCCGCATTAATATCAGTCATCTATTAAAACTGAAACAATGTCGCTGGAAATATATGGCCTTGTGGATTAGTTTGCCATCGCTTTGATTCTCATCTTTATAATTTATTTTAAAACGTAGAATCATAGCATAGATAGCTATCAGAAGAAAACTCTTGAAATATTTAGATACGACCTTTTACTTCCTGATTCCAAACCCTTTAGTCGCAGATAAACGAATTTCAGCACTTGTCATTTATCATTTAGCGATGTCACATAATTTTCTATTATCTCTCTCTAATATATGCCTTCTAATAAATTATATTGCAATTTCCTTATCTCGTTGAAAGTGCGATATCAAATATGGTGAAATTTGCTAATATATTTCGCAAGTATGACTATATTATTTGTGTAGTCATATAGCACATAAACACATAGACAACGGCATACAGGTTATGGCGTTACGTCTCGCCGGGATGATGAAGGAGGACTTGTGGGGCGTTTGGTTACCCATTTGGTCCCATTGCTGTTGCCTCTGCCTCGTATACGACGGTCTTTCTTTTACAGTGGCCGTTCAGTAGACATGTGTTATCCCTAATGAGTATCATTCCTCTGTCTTGGGTGTCGGCCTACTACTAAAATCGTCTTTACAATGCGTGCACCGCTAAAGGAAATTTTCATTGCGTTCCTATTAAGAACTTTGTTAAAACTATTTGTACGGTGGAAGTGCTTGTCTAATTAACTAAGGAAAATCTTACCTACTCAGGCATGAACATTTAAAGAGAAGGGTGTTGTGAACAACAATACCTTCTCTTGGAGGGATTAAGGTCTAGCGTGTGACTAATTTTATCCTTGAAACAGCTGGCGCCCAACGCCTCATTTTTGTACGGTACAGCAGCATCAAAGATCTCTTTGCTTGAAGACATGTTGGAGATTCTTTTGCTGACACCCTTTTCCAGGTTCTTGAAAACTATGGCTGGATGACAAGAACCTGTGTTAATACATGATAGTTTCTTATTTGGCTTCCCAAAGGGTCTATAGACACTGGACTCCAAGTTGAAGGTCACAGTTTACAGGATGATCTCTACCGTGGCCTTCTGTCCAAGGGAAATCATGGTGCTGGTGAGGTTCTTTCTAAGCTTATCTAGTGTGTAGTCGTTTTCCCCGCTTGATATCGCTAGCGCGTCATCCCTATAGAGGCCAATGCTAGTGGAAGGGAGCTTCTTACTGAGTAAATCTAGAACGAAGAAACCAACGAGTCACACAGATACGTACATATATGTATTTAGTATATTTACGTCATGTACTTGCGCCTACGATGGCTTATAATGCCGTTGAATGTCAACAATGGTATAAACTCTATTCTTCACAGAGTTTCATGTGATTAATAAGTATTATCTTGTGAAACCCTGCGAGACTTACAGTGAAAAAGTTATTGAGCTGTAGGGAACATAAAACCAACGGCACATTTGTGCATAAATTGCGCTATAAAGGAAGATGTGACGAAGACTCACGCATTACCATGTACGGCATCCAGAGGAACCCTACGGTTCCGTAAGAAGCTGGCCTGGGCCAAAAACAAAATGACTCTGAAGGGTTCCTCTGCATGCCTTACATAGTGATGCGTTTGTCTTCGTCACTAACTTCAGGATAAGATCTAACGAAGTTCACTGATCCCTTGGTATAGATGGGTAAAAGTCTACTGTTTCGAATTGGGTAAA
Organism: Octopus sinensis; assembly: GCF_006345805.1. Classification (NCBI taxonomy): domain Eukaryota; kingdom Metazoa; phylum Mollusca; class Cephalopoda; order Octopoda; family Octopodidae; genus Octopus; species Octopus sinensis. Next base: position 103,060,642 of record NC_043005.1, on the reverse strand, counting down.
CCTGATTGTAGCCCCCCACCATATTGCTTTTAAACCATATTATGAACTCGCTGGCGTTACACCATAGAGTAGTGTATGCATATATTCACATCTGTGTATATATATATATACATATATATATATGCATGTGTATATAAAATATACATATATATACATGTGAATATATGCTTACATTTATATATATATATATTATATTGATATACATATTTGTGCATATATACACACATATATTTATATATATATATATATATATATATAATATATATATACGTACATACATGCATATATATATATATATATATACGCGAGAAAGAAGCAACAAGAATGGATATGTTTTTAGTACAATCGTTTCATACAAGGACAGGCTTTATTAAAAGTTGTAAAAATTACAGCATATAGACGTGTCCCGTACTCATCAGCTAAAATACATGTGAGTTCTCTAGACATCCTAGTGGTTGAGGCTATACTCATGAAGTAATGTAGATAATTAAGTAACATAAACATAAACAGATTTCCAAAGTTCATTACAGTTCTTTAAAGATGATGTACAGTCTTATCACAGAATTTTAAAAAAGTTCTAATAGCATCACAGAGAAGGTGACCTAATCCATAGAGCACATATGAATTTCCAGAGATATGATGAGGGATTACATACTCACAGAAGACAAATTTATCCATTGTTAATCACAACGAGGTGGGTCTCGATTCCTGCTTATTAGCATTACAGAGAGGGTGAATTAATCCTTTGTATAGATGCACAATTTCCAATGGTGTAGATGTAAGTTTCCAGAGAAATGAAGAGGAATTTCATATTCACAGGCGATAAATTTATCAATGGTTGAACACAATGAGGTAGGTATCAATTCTTGTTATATGATTAGGTATTTGCCACATTAATCACATTACTGCTATTTTTCAGTAATAGCAGTATGACCTACCTAAGGGAGGTAATTACATATAAGGACCCTTTTCCAACATGTTGCACACAACGCAGTTCCAAAATAAATGACCTCTGTAAGGGAGATAAATAAATGTAAGTTGCACTTTAATAGCATTATATTTATTATTATTCGTTTGATATCTATACCTGTAGAGGATCAGTTTTGCTTTTCTGGTTGGCTAGCTTCAGAATAGAAACCGTAACTTAGATTTTACTCCAAAATCTTTCCTTTCTATTACATATACCACATCAGAATTTATAAGGTCAGCTGTCATTTTCCTATATCATTTCCTTACTTTAAATAGTTCCACGGCTTACTTGCAGATCAAAACTAGATAAGGAATAGAATTCTTTGGTGCCGATCCAGACAGTTAGTCGCTCGGGACGATATAAAATGGAACACAACGTCTGTGTGTGTCTGGTTGTCCATTTATTGCAAAAAAAAATCTATAAACCGTAACTCAGATTTCACTACAACAGTTTCCCTTTCTTTAACGTATATCACATCAGAATTTTATGAGGTCAGCTGTTGTTTTCCTATTCCACTTCCTTACTTTTAGTTCCACGGGTCACTTGCAGTTCAAAATAAGGAAAAGAATTCTTTGGTCGAGGACCAGACTATCAGTCGCTCCGGACGATGCAAAATAGAACACTTTTCTTAGTTCCAGACTACTTGAGGTTAACGTCAGTTTTTTTTTTCTTTCTTCACTTCTCTGCCATACAACAAATAAATGATATTCTTTCTTTTTTGGTTATTCATGGATATTCTTCCCAAGCATTCTCACCTATCCACACCAACAATCGCAACAGAACATTCTGAGCCGCTACACATATTCAATTCTGCATAATTCGATTTGTATTACTGGTTGTAGTTTCCTTTCCTCCATTCAGTCAGGATATTTCTTCCTGGGAGAGTTTGTCTTCAATAGTTCCATCGTGGCTGTCTAACGCAGTTTGAAGGGATTTAGAGTTCAGCAGCTATTTTCAAGGAATTCTGTATTTGTTTCCATTCGTGTGCTTGCTCATAGGTAAGGAGATGTGTAACTTCATGTAATTACAGTACCTTAATTACATGAGTACTTCTGCTCTATAATTCACACCAGGACCCTCTTTGTTTTTTCATGTCTTCTTTCGATGGATATGCTACCCCAAGACAACAAGATATTTCAAGCGCTTGACCACCGAAGTCGTTATTCGACGTTAGTTATTTGTCCGAAATAATTTTCCTATTTCAAACCCTATTGTTTTATATTACGGAATTTGTTGTGAAAAATACTTTTCGAAAGCCGAGGGGGCAGTTTCGGAAAATCCAAACGATTCTGCTTTGATGGGGGCGAGAAAAGGCTTTTCACAACAAATTCCGTTATATTGGCAATCTACACCATTAGAAACAACTGTAGAAAATTTTATTTAAAAATACTCATTTTCCCTAAAGTTATGAAGAAACAAATTCGGTGAGGCACTCTTGTGTAGATATGCCGTATGTGTATAGCGAATTGCTAGAAATAGGAGCCAAAACACTACCGACTCGCCCACTCCTATTTCGTATTCAGAAAATAAATGCACAGTTATCTGCAGAATGATCAAATTAATTGAAATGACACGGAAAAATGAAATATCACTTTTATTTAGTTCTTTTCGTAAGTCAAACTAGAAATAAACATTGCTTTCAAGAAGGACAGACGTAATAACATGTGTGTGTGGTGTAGTGCGTGTGTGTGTAACTGTAATAAGCTCTATTACTTTATATTACTATAAGTATTACTTATTTTACTGGACAGAAGAAAGTTTATAGATTCAGGTCATATTGGAATTTGTTGTGAATAACATTTCCTGCAAGTCGAGAGAGCAGTTCGGAAGAGTCAGATGATTCTGCTTCTTTGGGAGCGACAAAACGTTTTCAGGCTTAACTGCTGATGTGAACCAACCACTCGTGATTGTTGCCTCTAAAACTTCAAGAAAAATGGATACTTTTCAACGAAGTTTTACACAAATCCCGCTTAGGTGCTGTAGATTCAGATTATATAGGGATTTATAGGAAAGATGTTTCCGAGGGGGTGCAGAGCGGAGTTTCGGAAAATTCACACGACCCTATGTTTTTCTTAAAAACTTTCAGGAAAATGGGTATTTTTTTATGAAACTTTATAGAACTACCTTTCATACTGAATAGATTACGGTTATAAAGAGTTTTGTACAAAATATGTTTTCCAAGGAGGTGGAGAGAGGAGTTTCAAAAAACGGATCAAGGAAACCACATAAGTTCACGATTTTTTAATCACCACCATATCCCTCCAGAACAATTTTGACCAATTTGGAGGGTGCGGTGGGGGCACTTAAAAACTAAGAGAGGAGCCTTTTTGGCTTTCTCACTCTCGCATGCATTTTTGTTTTTCAGTCCTTTTCTCCCTGTTATTTTAGTTTTTCTTTGTTGTAATATTTATGTTCACTAAATTATAGTACAAATATTTTCAGTTTCCCTAATTTTTATTTCGTTAACCTTGTACTACACACAAGCCAAAGTTTGCGCGATGTTTGCTTCATTTATAGACAGAAATACTAGAGATCATAGATCAGAAGTTTTTATGCACCCATGATGATATTGGCCAGAAGGAAACGACTCAGTCGTCTACACGAAAGTTAACAGCCATTTCTTATATATGTTCAATACAATCTAAATGAATAACTTTCAATATTCAGTGTACAATTTCCGTAGCTTTTTTTTAACCCAGTCAATGATGAGTATTTCTCATAGTATATAGAGTATATGGCTTCATTTCCACACGTGCCAGCTTAATTCAATTCGTCCTTAGTCGAAAGGTACCTGTTGTTATATCCTGTTATTAATTCTATTATATTTATTATTGTATTTATTTGTGTAAATATGTCCGTTTTTCCCGTCCTTGTTTTTGTATACATTCACTGCTTTCATCCAAGGAATCTAATGCTCTTAGCTTAGTTTTTCCTTGGGCTGGCCAGATTAGAGCAATCTCAAGATTAATCAGCCGAAATTGCGACGATAATCTGGTGCTCGACTGAGGATAAAAGGCTTCAAATGACCCGTCCTTGTTTTTTTTTTGTATCGTCTATCTAGATGTTTTGCGTTCTTGTCCTATTTTTTATTATTATATATATATATATATATATATATACATACACACGCAAGCGCACACATGCACACGCACACATGCAAACACACAAATACGTACATATATGTATTTAGTATATTTACGTCATGTACTTGCGCGTACGAAGGCTTTTAATGCCATTGAATGTCAACAACGGCATAAACTCTATTCTTCACAGAGTTTAATGTGATTAATAAGTATTATCTTGTGAAACCCTGCAAGACTTACAGTGAAAAAGTGATTGAGCTGTAGGGAACATAAAACCAACAACGCATTTGTGCATAAATTGCGCTATAAAGTAAGCTGTGTAAAAGCGAGTTTGTTTATGTTCCTATGCATTCATATGGGAACATGCATATATATATATAATTCTGTATGTGTATGTTTGCGAGGGTGTCGTATATGGTTATATATACCTGTATCTGATGAAGTGTAGGCGTGTGTATGTAGGTGTGTGCGGTGAAGTGTCTTACTGTCCATTTAGACAAATCTAACCATCTCATGTTTACTTCCTGTATTCTTAACTTTTTTGAAACAGACCACTTTAGATTTAGTATAATTATCATAAATACATTATTTCTAAGTATCTCTCCAATGATTCGTGATTTTATAATTATAGGTCATATAATATTTACAATCATTATATTCAAAGAATTATACAACAAAGTATAATAACACAACTTAAAATGTTAATAATATATATTTCATTCAGTGGCTCAGTACAACATAATCGTATTCATTTACGTCTTCCTGTTTTTTCATAAATATTTTGTTGAGGACTTCGAAGTGATTCGGAGCAATGTTAATAATTTTGAACTCAGGACTTAAACAATTGAGAGGAAATACTGTAAGTCTCTCAATACCACCAATTCACGGGCGTTCATTAGATTTATTATAGCTTCTTTCTAATAAGGCTCATGTGAATATATTTGGGAGACAAAAGGTAGAATCGAATCAAGGATCTTTTCGGTTTGAACGGCAGTTTTTCTAGCGGTGTCATATGAAATTGTCACCCATAATTTTGACCCTAGTATCGATCTATTGCATTTCAATGTGTTTTAGGGTTAGGGTTAGTTAGGGTTAGGGTTAGTGGTGGGGGGAAGGGTGTCTTTTTTTCTTCACAAATGTAAATAAACCCAATCTGTTTCTTAAACGAGGGACATATTCATACGGCACAGAATGTTTTTTACATCAATGGACGTCATCGATTGGTTGAAATTGCAGAAATTGAAGAATAAAAAAACAACAAATATCTTACAAACTAAAGCATTTTCTCAATAAAGCCAAGAGAAAAAGATGTTTTATAACCAAAATCTACCAGTATACGAAGTTTAAAATTTTAGTTACCTAGAAATTATGTTAAAAACTGCCGTTCGAACCGAAAAGATCCCGAATCAAGTAGAAGACAGCTGTTTGATTTCTCGATCACAGAACGACAAAATCTTGATCTTCTCAAGATTTGAACTCGAAATATAAACACCGTGATAAATACCATTAGTGCTCAAAGATTAAAGATTCAACCACACCCCATTCCTTTAAAGTTAAAAATACAATAACAATAACTACAAATATTACACTAATGGCATTATAGATTTTAGTGTGGACTTCACCTTTTGTCGCTGTAGCTTTTCTGCTTTCTTAACTGGATTAAAATTCACTCTAAACGAGAAGACCTTTGATAGCTCTGGGTCAAATATAAAGTAATTGGGTCAAACGATTTTTAGCTGAGAGTACAAGGATATACATTTAAAACTACCGATTCACACCCATTGTGTAAGCGTGGTTGGACATATAAAGTGTGTAAGCGTTTACCAAGCACAATTAAAGATTCCTCATTAAAACAAGAGCACCTTTTAATATTATCGTGAACAATTCATTATTTTTATGTACATATGTTCATTCTATTACACATTACACACTACGTACACAAAACATTTATATAGTATATAGATATACATACTGCATATATGTATATATACATATAAAATACATACATATATATATATATATATATATATATATATATATAATAATATAATATATATATATATATAATATATAATATATATATATATATATATATATAACGTAATATAATATAATTGATATAATATTAATATATATAATATATATATATAGTATATTATATATATATTACACGCACGCACAACACACATACATATGTTTGTATGCTTGTATGTATGTATGTATGTATGTATGTACGTACGTATGTATGTATGTATAGAATATGATCAATTAAGATAACCATCGTTTCAATCCGACCCACTCTAATATATAGCTTACCTATAAGATGTTCACAGCGTAGAATCGATAATGTTTCATAGCTTCGAGCGCTAATAGAGTGCAAACGGCAAAATGGTTTCCCAATCACACACTGTGTTTCAGGAGATTAGTCTGAGATAAATCTTAGCACCATTAGCGTCTGAAATATGAAATGTTCTTTCAATAATTAAACTCGTAGACATTCTGTCTAAACTTTACGTCATTCTATACACACACAGACTCACTCACAAACACACTAACACAAAAGATCTCTCACACACACACACACACCACATTCCATAACACACAGGGTTCAAAGTTATTGACGGGAATAACATCACGAGGGAAAAATTGCGAAATAATATGTAATTATATTTTGGGATTTGTCCCTCACCGGACCCCAAGTATCGGTGAGGAAAAACACAGATTCATATTGATATACATATATACACATATACACACATATACATATAGGCAAACACACATACATGCACACATACATACACACGTACAAATGTATATGTGTATAAGTAGCTAAATACATAGACAGACAGCCAGATACATAGATAGATAGACGGGTAGATAGACAGATGGATAGACAGACAGATAGACAGACATATAGATAGAGAAAGATATAAATAGATAGACAGAGAGATAGATAGACAGATAGATAGACAGATAGATAGATAGACAGACAGATAGATAGAAAAATAGATAGATATATAAGTTTCTTTATTGGCCACACAGGGCTGCACACAGATGGGACAAGTTACAAGGTAGAGCTTTTCTTTTGGGGGATGAAAAAACAAAAAATAAAAGAAAAAAAACAAAGGGGGTGGCGTAGGTTTTTCGATCAAGAAGGATCGTAAAAGGGAAGAAAAGAACAAAAAAAAATTAAAAAAAAAAAATAAAAAATAAAAAGAATAAAAAAAAGAAAAGGAAAAGAGAAATGAAAAAAGAAGAAAAAAGGGGAAAAAAAGGGGAAGAGGAAAAAAAAGAACGATCAATAGGGATCGTGTATCACAGTGTTATGATATATGGTGTAAAGGGGAAAGCAAGTAAGGTTTATCCGTGGGAAGAAAAGCCTACGAAAAAGACCACGGTAACTTTGGTCAATATTGTTATATGTTACCACATTTGTTCGCAAGTGGGTAACCCTCTGTTTTCAATTTCTGGGTTCATAGGATTATGCTCAAGGTGGCTTTGTCATTCATACGTGCCATCCTTACTACATTCACCCATCTTTTTTTAAAACATTCGCTAGACAAAACTTGCCTCTCTACTCTCACTTTCCTTTTCAAGTGGTACTTGAAGAAGTTGATGAGAGATTGACCAGAGAGGAAAGTGTTTGTCTCCAATCCTTTCAGACGCGTCCACTAGATACATCCTTTCGCCATAGCTACAAGGAGGATGAAAATAGCTCTTCCTTCCCGTTTGAAGGAAGGAGGCGTGACAATATTGACGATAGACTCAGCTGATAAACCGACTCGTCCCACACGTGACAGCAGTTGTTCAACACAAGCCCACAGGTCGGAAATTGTTGGACACTGCACGAGTGCGTGCAGAACGGTTTCGTCGCTCTGACCGCATCTCGGGCAGGTAGATAGATAGGTAGGTAGATAGATAGATAGATAGATAGATAGATAGATAGATAGATAGATAGATAGATAGATAGATAGATAGATAGATAGATAGATAGATAGAGGCTTAGAGGACATTGTCTTAAGCTGGCTATACAAAACATGATCTGTATCCTTATATTTTCGAACAGGAGAGCTTAGCACTCCTACCCAAACCAAAGCAGTATGTGTGTGGAGCGTACAGTTTCAGGGTTCTTTCTCTTCGTCGGCATAGGATAACACTGTGGCTGAGATCACGCTGCTAAAAACCCGTTCGAAAATATATATGATTTTCTATGTAACACACATCACTGATCTAATAAATAGAGACATTGCTGCTCCTAAATCTCTCGACGTGTGATATTCGTAACGAGTTTTTGCCAGCCTAATGTGAGAGTCCGGTTTGGGACGAATGCTACTGTTGTTCAGCCTCAGGAGGCATCGTCTCCAGTTAATGATATGATATATATATATATATATATATATATATATATATATATATATATATATAAACATGATATATCTGAGAACCCCTTCGGTCATAACTAACCATGGGATTGCACCTAGAAAGTTACCCTCCGATGTACAAGTCTGGGCAAGGTTGTTTATGGAAGACCAGCAATCTCCCATGCATAACGGACATCCCTCTCCACCCTACCAGTGTTATCCAAGGGGAAGGCAGCTGTGAAGTCGCAACTCTCATTTCTACAGCTGAGTAAACTGGAGCAACGTGAAATAAAATATCTTGCTCAAGAATACAACATGCAGTATGGTCCGGGATTCGAACTCACAAACTCATGATCGTAAGCTCGACGCTCTAACGACTGAGCCATGCGCCTTCATGATATATGCACATGTGATATATATATATATATATATATATATATATATATATATATGTGTGTGTGTGTGTGTGTGTGCGTATATTCGTATGTATGTATATCAATATGTATATGCATATGTATATATGTGTGTGTGTGTGTGTCTATCTCCTTCATCTTCTTGTTCTACATCATCATCATCTTCTTCTTCTTCTTCTTCTTCTTCCTTCCCCTTCCTAACTTTATCACTAATGCTTTTTAGTATAACACCTACGCAAATTCCATAAACAAAACATTCAATAGAAATATTTTCATGAAATGAACTGCAACTGCTAACCTCCACTGACCATTCAAAATACTACAATCATGGCACTCCAAAATTTTCGTCTACTTCCTCCCCTTCTCCTCCTCCTCCTTATCTTTCTTCTTCTTCTTCTTCTCTTCTTCTTCTTTTCTTCTTCTTCTTCTTCTTCTTCTTCTTCTTCTTCTTCTCCTTCTTCTTCTTCTTCTTCTTCTTCTTCTTCGTCTTCATCATCTTCTTCTTCTTCTTCTTCTTCTTCACTACCAAGAATTCACAACGACCTCGAACCCACAAGAGTAAACAAGAGAGACAGAGAAAGGCAGAAACAAGGAAAATTGCTACTTGTATTTGAACACTACAAATATTCTTTTAAAAAACTTTCCTGAACGCTCATACATCCTCTTCGACGGGAGGGTCTATCATATATTCAATAGTATAAGTTTCTTGTTATAATATAAACAATTTCCCATTGAACAGCGAGCTTACTCAACACATTAGGCAGAGTTGAATTTGATTATCTTTTAACAAGAAAAATATTAAGAGTGATTTGGCAGTTTCATGCAACGAAACCATTATCGGGCTGTGGTATATTTGAGCTTATCTCGGCTTCCTATAGTCTCTGTTTAGCTAAAGTTCTCTAGAATTAGCTGAACTCTGTTTAATAATAGGTTACAGTGTAAGTGGTGAGGGATGTGTTGTAGAAAATTTTATGATAAACTTTGCCGCTGTTCTTACTCAGAAATTGTTCATCTATGTAAATAAAGAATACTCATAAAAATTAATGTTGCCGTTTTAGTCTAAAAGATTGTGCAAAATTATCTAAAAGTTCTCGAATTATCAAGCAGGATTCCCACTATATACTTGCACAAACCGACATACACGAATATATATGTATATATGCAAAGAGGATAGAGGACAAACGTAAATGAGAATTTTTTATACTAATCTATTCATTTTTAGCATTATTTTCATTTGAATTTCTAGATTTTATACATATGTATATGCACACATTTTACCAGGCACACCTTAGCATACGTTCACAAGTCAAAACTAATATTAAATACCCACACTAGTAAGCGAATAGAAATAATATTTAAACAAACAAAAGCTCACAACTTCACCTTCATAAAATACGAAAGTAAATATTTCTACATGGCAATTACAGAACTTTCTAAAATAATGAACTCCTATAGAGAAAGATGCTGACCAACAACATTTTAACCAATTTCCATATGAACAACACCATGACATGCTTACCTGGTAACCTCCACCATTCCAATATAAACAGGTGAAAGGCGGCGAGCTGGCAAAGACGTTAGCATGCCGGGCGAAACGCTTAGCGGCATTTCGTCTGTCGCTATGTTCTGATTCCGTCGAGGTCGACTTTGCCTTTCATCCTTTCGGGGTCGATTAAATAAGTACCAGTTACGCACTGGGGTCGATGTAATTGACTTAATCCATTTGTCTGTCCTTATTTGTCCTCTCTGTGTTAAGCCCGTTGTGGGTAGTAAAGAAATAGGTATTTCGTCTAGCGTTTCGGTCAAATTCCGCCGAGGTTGACTTTGCCTTCATCCTTTCGGGGTTGATTAAATAAGTACCAGTTACGCACTGGGGTCGATATAATCAACTTAATCCGCTTGTCTTTCCTTGTTTGTACTCTCTGTGTTTAGCCCCTTGTGGGTTGTAATGAAATAGGTATTTCGTCTGTCTTTACGTTCCGAGTTCAAATTCAGCGGAGGTCGATTTAGGCTTTCATCCTTTCGAGGTTGATAAATTAATTACCAGTTGCGTATTGAGGTCGATCTAATATACTGGGTCCCCACCCCACAAATTTCGGGTCTTGTGCTTAAAATAGAAAAGAATATAAACAGGTGAAATATCCTATCAATAACACCAACAACGAGTAAAGCAGTCTGGTGACCAACTGAATTTACTTGCATTCTTAGCTTCGTTATGTAAAAGATGACACACGTAAAAGAAAAAACCACAAAAAACATGAAATTACATACATTAGGTTTAAATGCTGGAATGAACTCTGAACTTCAGAATTCACACTCTCAAAGCAAAATATTAAATTTCCCATAAATATCCAAATAAAGACAACAAATAAGCTGAGTCAAACATATTTTGGGCATCATACCAATTGTAGGTACTCACGTACTTTTGTGAACTCCTACAAAAATATCCCATGATCTAAAACGTAACGTACTGAAATACATATGCAGTCACTACAATCAATCCAGAATTTAATTTAAAAGAACACCTCCGCATTAAACTTACCCCTACACTCTAATTAGCATTCAATAGACGTCAGCCTCCAGTCGATAAATTTAGTTTAACACAGACTATATAACACCAAAATGAACACAAATGTACCATAGTCCAATGGTGGGCTAGTTGGTTGAATATTCGAAGTTACTGTTAATAATTTTTTCTTAAAAAATTACAGACACACATACACACACACACACACACACACACACACACACACACACACACACATATATATAAAGGCGGCGAGCTGGCAGAATCGTTAGCACGCCGGGCGAAATGCTTTGCGGTATTTCGTCCGCCGTTGCATTCTGAGTTCAAATTCCGCCGAGGTCGACTTTGCCTTCATCCTTCGGGGTTGATTAAATAAGTACCAGTTACGCACTGGGGTCGATATAATCAACTTAATCCGCTTGTCTTTCCTTGTTTGTACTCTCTGTGTTTAGCCCCTTGTGGGTTGTAATGAAATAGGTATTTCGTCTGTCTTTACGTTCCGAGTTCAAATTCAGCGGAGGTCGATTTAGGCTTTCATCCTTTCGAGGTTGATAAATTAATTACCAGTTGCGTATTGAGGTCGATCTAATATACTGGGTCCCCACCCCACAAATTTCGGGTCTTGTGCTTAAAATAGAAAAGAATATAAACAGGTGAAATATCCTATCAATAACACCAACAACGAGTAAAGCAGTCTGGTGACCAACTGAATTACTTGCATTCTTAGCTTCGTTATGTAAAAGATGACACACGTAAAAGAAAAAACCACAAAAAACATGAAATTACATACATTAGGTTTAAATGCTGGAATGAACTCTGAACTTCAGAATTCACACTCTCAAAGCAAAATATTAAATTTCCCATAAATATCCAAATAAAGACAACAAATAAGCTGAGTCAAACATATTTTGGGCATCATACCAATTGTAGGTACTCACGTACTTTTGTGAACTCCTACAAAAATATCCCATGATCTAAAACGTAACGTACTGAAATACATATGCAGTCACTACAATCAATCCAGAATTTAATTTAAAAGAACACCTCCGCATTAAACTTACCCCTACACTCTAATTAGCATTCAATAGACGTCAGCCTCCAGTCGATAAATTTAGTTTAACACAGACTATATAACACCAAAATGAACACAAATGTACCATAGTCCAATGGTGGGCTAGTTGGTTGAATATTCGAAGTTACTGTTAATAATTTTTTCTTAAAAAATTACAGACACACATACACACACACACACACACACACACACATATATATAAAGGCGGCGAGCTGGCAGAATCGTTAGCACGCCGGGCGAAATGCTTTGCGGTATTTCGTCCGCCGTTGCATTCTGAGTTCAAATTCCGCCGAGGTCGACTTTGCCTTTCATCCTTTCGGGGTCGATAAATTAAGTACCAGTTACACACTGGGGTCGTTGTAATCGACTTAATTCGTTTGTCTGTCTTTGTTTGTCTCCTCTATGTCTAGCCCCTTGTGGGCAATAAGAAAACATATATATATATATATTTATACACATAACCATGTGTATATATGTATGTATAAGTGAGCACGTGTGCGTCTGTGTGAGTACAGTAAACCGTTCTTACAATGTATGAACAAAAGGAAATTTCTTCTTCATCTCCAACTTCATTTTCTTGTTTTCTTCATCTCTTCGTCTCAGGTGTTATGCCGGTGTATTCAGATGGATAGCAAGTCACATCCCTTTGTTATCCAACACCTTGCTTAAAAATACAAATATGTTTATTGTGGAGATATGAAAATTTCTTCTTTTTTTTTTAGCATACTTTTGTGGCATATCCAGTGGTATAGCAACGCAACTTTATTTCAATTGAAAGCACATTGCAAGGTAATCGAATTAAATCAACGAAAAACAAAATATTCTGAAACCTTTGTCCACATTAAATTATCTATTAAAGATGGATATCGTTATTCTTTAACGAAATATTTTCAACAACACCATAAATCAACACCATTCATCAACACCATAAATCTACAAATCTAATAGACTCAGATTTATAAAATATGCTTACATACACGTGTCCATAAATATATTGCACACACCTGCATATTCATGGCTACATTGTGTGTGTGTGTGTGTGTGTGTGTATATATATGTATATATATATACATATGCATATATGTATCTAGGTACGTATATCTATCTATCTATCTACCTATACATATAAATATATATATATATGTATATATATGTATATGTATATATATATATATATATATACATATATATATGTGTGTATATATATATGTATATATATATAGTATGTAGATGGAAATATATAGATAGTTATTATGTATATGTATAAATATATGTATATATATATATATATACATATATGCATATATAGAATATATATATATGTGTGTGTGTATGTGTGTGTGTGTGTCCGTGTGTGTGTGTGTGTGAGTGTGTATGTATATATAGCATAAGTAGATAGATATACTTAGATATGTATGTATTTATGTATGTGTATGTTTTTGTGTATTCATATATAAATACATACAGATACCCACAGTAAGAGAAGTAAGATAGAGAATGATGGGGAAAGGAGTGTCAGAAAGAGATAATTATCTGCGTATTTCAGTATTGTTTGTGTATCTCTGTAATGTAAATTGCAATAGTATCACTTTTCTTTTGGTTTCAAATTTCAATATCTGTGTATGCCAGTGCTTGTAGACGAACGGTGTGGTTTTATAATCAGAACGTAAAGAATAGGATACAGTGGATATGTGTATATCTTTTTTTGATTATACGTGTTATAGTGTAATATGTACGCGTGCCTGTGTGTTTCTGTTGAAATTTGGCTCGTAAATAAATATCTGATTATGTTCTACCTGTAAATATCTATTCGATACATATACATCTGCATACATATATTTCTGTTTTACTACGTATGCGTATGGTCGTGAAAATTATTGCATGTATGAGTGTAGATGTGAATGTATATATTCTATTTGAATGCGTGTTCTTCTGTGTGAGTTGTATAGTCTGACTTGCAAAATACATCACCACATCCCACCACAATTTGATATCACATTTTCAACGAGATAAGGAAATTACAATAGAATTTATTCGAAGACATAAACTGAATAGAGGATATATAAATATGCGCCATTTGTGTATGATAAATATCGAGTGGCATAATTTAGTTACGCATATTAACTGTTATATAGCCATAAAATATCCATCACAATTTGTATGAATTATACTAATAATAATGTCTGTCTGCGATTTTTATGGCATAAGAACCAATCGGCTGCATGTTCAAACCTTACTGGTTTGTTGATTCATAGTTATTATTTGTATGTGTGTGTGTATATATATATATATATATATATATATATATATATATATAATATATATATATATTATATATATATATATATATATACGTATATATATATATATATATATATCATATATATATATACATATATATACACATAATGTATATATATATACAAACATATATATATATATATGCATATATATGCATATATACTCATACATATATATATATATATATATATACATACACATACATACACAAATATGTGTGTATATATATATATATTATATATATATATATATATATATATATGTATATGTATATATGTAGAGAGAGAGAGAGAGAGAGAGAGAGAGAGAGAGAGAGAGAGAGAGATACACATGAGTACGTGTGTGTCTGTGTAAGAGCGTGTGTATATATTGATATTTATGTCTGTCTGAGTATTTACGCAAATATACATGCGGCCACACACACTCACACATCTGTAATATGAGGAGAGACAATAGTTGATGAGTCCGACCTTAGCATATGACGGATAATTTAATTTATTTCAGAAGAATGAAAAGGAACATTATATTAAGGAACTCTGATGAGAATTTGTGCCAACTTCAAGAGATTTTATTGCCGTCCACATACATAAAATAAAACAAAAAAATAACAGTAAAAAACGCGTAAAACTGTGTCCTAGAATAAAATGAAAGTTTCATGTCTATTTTGAAAACCATCAATTCATAATCATTTCCTGTCTACTGAATGGAAAAATAGATTTCTCCATGATTTTTTTTCAGTTACTATAAATGCTACAAACATCAGACAGCAGATATTTTATTACAAAAATCCACCAACCTGCTTTAGATTTATGTTTAGAGATAGAACTGTGGTTAGGGTTAAGAACAGGATAGCTATGTCGTTAGAGCTTTCTATAAAGAATGATAACATGTCCAATCATCATCACCACCAACATAATGACATAAAAATATATGTCTATGTGTGTGTGGGGTGCGATGTGTTCCTGTATGGATAATGAGCACACTTCGGAGATGTAGTTGGTGTAACATAGTCAAAAACCTTTGAGGCCACATATACTGTAAGTTTACTTGACGGATTTTCAGGAAACTGTGTCCTTGCACATAAAAATCTCTGGTCCACACACATACTGTTTTCTCCCCGTGCTTTTTTCTGTTCTTACAAAAGCGCCTGCCGCTCATCAAAGTACGTCCACACTCACTGATATCACTACTCGCGTCCTCATATTATTGCATACTCAGACCTCACGCCAAACCTTGCAATGAGTCATTCTCTCTCAGGCTTCACACTAATCGCCAAGTCCTTATCCTATCAGAACGACGGGACTTACAAATCCTCTTCTCACACATGTTTTTCCTACAATTTGCGATTAACAACTGATCGAAATGTAAGTTATTCACATCGACCTCCAGGCTTGTGGAGTACTGCCAACACAATGATCATGTCCCTTTCTTCACAACTAAACCAAAGTAAATAAATAATGTAATTGTAGTTTCGCAAGAAATAAAACTGTTATTAGACTGAGAAACCAAAACTCTTTAAATCTTCGCACACTTTGGAAGCATCAACTGATCCTTGACAGTCTGTAACTACCTCTACTCCGCTTTAAGGATTCTTACTAGTCTCCGGTATCAAAATAGCTTTTTTTTCTTCTTGAATCTAGCAATGAGATTGTGAAAGACACCACAGTTCTGCGCTTCATTGCTTAAAACACATGCGGAGGCGAATTTTTTCCCGCAAAAGTTCCGGACCGTAGTAATTAACTCATTTGCATATAGCCAATCAGGGCCCACCTTGATCTTGTTGTTAAGTTGACAAAGGTTGTTGGTGGTGGCAGAAATCGTATTCGTGTTGGCAGACCGTTGATGGATTGCTTGAAAAGTGTGAAAGGAAAGATACCGTTCAGCTCTCAGATTATGCCTAACAAGAACAACACGCATTATTGAAAGAGAAAAGAAGCATGGTCATTCCTTACCCAAGTGACTTTATCTTATCGCCTATCACTTGTTATGCGCTCATAAATTAGTTTGGTTGTTGAGTTCTGATTGGCTGCATGCAGTTGAGTTCATAACTGGAATCCGGAACTCTCGTGGATAAAATTTTCGCGACCGGGGCGCCAGCAACCCTAGGACCGGGAACGACTTTGTTCACCACGAGACTTTCGGACCTCAGTTATGAACTCATTTGCATACCTCCAGCCAAAGCTCAACTATCAAATTGATTTATGAGCGCATAACAAGTGATAAGATAAGGCCACGTGGGTAAGGAATAACCGTACCATTTTCTCTTTTAATAATGTTTGTCGTTCTTGCTCTTGTTTCAACGATGGCTACCTCTGGTCCGTTATTTTTCTGAGAGCGCAAATAACTGTATGAGAGCACAATACAAGATTTGCATGGCAATCGGAGGTCACCATTTTGAATGTCAACTTTTGTTAACTTGACAACAAGGTCAAGATGAGCTCTGATTGGTCGAATGCAAATGAGTTCATTACTGGGGTCCAGAACTCACGTGGAAAAAAAATTTCGCAATCCGGACGCAGGACCGCTAAAAGCATATGCATACCGTCCTTGAAATTGGAGACTTTCTAGGTCGGACCTATGTTAGTTAGTGACGTTAAGTATCTATGATGTAACGATACCAATTACGAAGAAATATGACAACTATTGCATTGTCAGTTTCGGCTTCGTTAACAACTAACATAACGACTCCTACAGTTACCATAATGTATTTCCAACATAAATATTTTGTATTATATGTAATAAAATATCTGTTTGCAATTTGAAATAATGAACACAATAATTACGTAAGCGTAATTTCTAAGATTGTTCCGTTCTTTTTAAGACATATGGGATATACTTTTGGTAAGTCAGATAAACCAGTGCAGATAACCAAACATAAAAAGGAATTAAACTTGCTTAACAAAGGCTGAACCATATCGTCGAGTTCTCCCTAGAATTCCCACATTGCAGTCATATCATGTTCGAGCCGTTATACTCTCTCAGCGAGAATTGCAATATTCTACATCTTTAGGGGAGACGACACCAGTATGTAATAATATTTATATGATTATGATGATTATAATGATAATAATAATTCAAGGCTAAAATTCTTCTTTTCTCCTCTAGGCACAAGGCTAGAAATTTTTGGCGAGGCGGCCAGTAGATTAGATCGACCCAAGTACGCAAATGGTATTTAATTTATTGACCCCGAAAGGATGAAAGGCAAAGTCGACCTCGGCAGAATCTGAATTCAGAACATAAAGACAGACGAAATACCGCTAATCATTTCGTCCGGGGTGCTAACGTTTCTATTTCTTTATTGCTCACAAGGAGCTAAACATTGAAGGGACAAAGGCAGACAAAGGGATTAAGTCGATTTCATCGACCCCAGTGCGTAACTGGTACTTAATTTATCGACCCCGAAAGGATAAAAGGCAAAGTCGGCCTCGGCAAAATTTAAACTCAGGACATACCTATTTCTTTACTGTCCACAAGGGGCTACACACAGAGGGGACAAACAAGGACAGACATACTGATTATGTCGATTTTATCGACCCTAGTGCGTAACTGGTATTTATGTAATCGATCCCGAAAGGATGAAAGGCAAAGTTGACCTCGGCGGAATTTGACCTCAGAACGTAGCGGCAGACGAAATACTGCTAAGCATTTCGCCCGGCGTGCTAACGTTTCTGCCAGCTCACCGCTTTAAGGGTAAAAATATTATGATATAAAAGTGTATGTTTGTGCGTGTGTGTCTATGTGTTAATGTACTGGAGGCGTGTGTATTAGATACTGCAATAGATATTGTAAAATATGTGGCCCCACTTTTGTCCTCAGTACACGAAGTCTAAATTTATGAGGCCAAATATTGACACTGGCGATATCATTTGAAGAATTTACTAATTGATTTAATTGTCTTTATCTTGATACATAATACAAAATTTCTTTTTATTTTTGATTTTCATTGATACTAAATCTTTTCTAACCAACAAAATACAACCATTAATAACTGGCTGCTAAGACAACTACATGCAAACGTTAGAATTTACAACATATTGCTAAGTAACCAAATGAATGCCTTTATTTCTAACTTACAAATAGATAACTTAAAAACCCTAAGCACAGGAATTGCCTATCAAACAAATATATGCACCCACTGAATACAATGATAAATCAATGCAATCAGCAAATATTTCGTCGTCCGCATTATTTCTGTGTCTAGCCGTTCGCTTATCAGGCACGCTATACTCGACAACGGAGACCAAAAATTACTTCTCGGATCTCAATGTTTGGCGCCCGAAATCTTATCGAATCGGCATCACTATATCCATTACCTATTCACCTCTATATCACTCTTATGCCAGTTATCACAGTTTATCTACGACAGAAAGTGTTAAAGACAGGAACAAATAAATGGCAACTGGCAATAATTTTACACCTTTATCTCCTAAAATATTATTGAAGTTTTAACGATAGAAATTATTATTCCTATTTTCGTTATATTGATGTGATATTTTTGTATTTAAAGTTACCTTTGATAGCCTTTGGGAACAAGTGATTGATCTTCTGCATGATATCTATTTGCCATTGTAAGCACTATATCACACAATAACCTAGACCTGGTATTGATCTGTTTCTGTCTAAAATCCTATTTTGGCTATATTTAACACGTTTTTTATTACCCGCAAAATAGGGTTCATCGTCTGTGTATGTGAGTGGCTGTGCATCGTGCATGTGTGTGTTTGTGTATATGTGTTTGTGTGAGCCTAATACAGGAACGCATCTGTCAGTAGTTGCATGCATATTTGTAGATATACAGCCGTGCGCCAAGGAATGTATGTTCACATTCGCGTATACCCACACTCATAGCAATCCATATATCTATTCCTCCATCCACTATTACATACATGCGTATGTATGTATGTATATATATATATATATATATAGAGAGAGAGAGAGAGAGAGAGAAAGATAGAGATATTCATATATATGTCTCTCTATATACATATATATATGTGTATACATATATATATATATATATATTAAATACAGTGTACACTTAAACACATTAAGAGGCTTCCATCATAGGAATCTTTTACGCTAGAAATATATATATACATTCAGACATACATACATACGTACACACATGCATACATACACACGTACACACACACACACACACATACATACGCACACACACACACGCACACACACACACCACACACACACACACACACACACACACACACACACACACACACATATATATATATATAAGATAGATAGATATATGAAAGGTATGATTATTTTTGAATTTCACTAAATAATAGTATTGAAAGAAAAGTGCTCTTTCTTTTATAGATTTTATTATTTACTTTCCATTAAGGCAGATGACACAAGTTCAAATTATAAGTAATCTTATATTTAACATTCATGTCATTCGAGAAAGAGAGAACGGTGAAAGGTCAAAAATATTCCGAATGAATCACTTTCTTATTGATTTCAAAAGCCGAGAACTCAGAGCAAAATATAATAGACATATTTCTACTTTCGTACTGAAGATACTGAAAATAAATTTTTGACACGATGGACTATTAAATCATGAGATACCAACGTGTAGTATTTTTACCCCACTTTTGTTGCAAAGGAATACAGTGACCCTGCCCCTCCCACCAAGGATGCCTCCAGAAGATATTGACACCATCGACGTATCCCTACTCTCCTAGCGCCACATTTACATAGGGCAGGTGGTCAGAGCAATGAACTTATCTATGAAATATGGCCTGATGGTCAACATGGAATACAAAGAAAGCGTGAGAGTCCGCAACGCCAATGATTTTAGCTTCTCCGTCAGAGGAGAATGAAACAATCATGACATAAATACACGGGTTCGGAAAGAATAGCTACCTCAACGATACTCAGACCCATCTAGAGATCACATTCCTTGTAAACAAAATCAAAAGTAAGGATTTTTAACTCGAACGTGAATACAATGTGTTGGACAAGTCAAAAAGGTCTCTTTCAACAGGTTTCTATTTTTCGCCTGCAGGATGCTCCAAAATTCTCTTTCCCACCAAGTATTGTTTTGGTTTGTTCTTTCTCGATCCATGCCTGGCTCAGAAGGGCCGGTTTCCGGTTTCTTGGCGTATAGGTTCCCCACCTGGATGGGACGCCGGTCCATCGCAGGTGAGCTGCAAGATGCAGGAGGAAAGAGTGAGAGAAAGTTGTGGCGAAAGAGTCAGCAGAAGTTTCGCCATTACCTTCTGCTGGAGCCGCGTGGAGCCTAGGTGTTTCGATCATAAACACACAAATCGTCCGGTCTGAGATTCGAATCCGCAATCCCTCGACCGCAAGTCCGCTGCTCTAACCAGTAGGCCATGTGCCTCCACCACCAAGTATTCTTGGTGGAATAGCCAGTTTTGTCGGTAACATTTCAACCATGCAACAGAATGTACTGCTACCACGAACATTAAAGAATCTAACAAAATATACTTACATATGCACATACATTTATGCACACATATATCCATACACTTGCACGCGCAAGCACACACATATACGCACACACACGCACAAACACATTGACATACACACGCACACACGTACACATACACACGCACAAACACGAGCGTAACAACAACATAAATGACAAAATACCCAGCCTTTGAACTGGTAATGATCAGACCCAGACTTGGTTAGAATTCCCTTATATCTTTGTTCCATGTAATATTTACCTTTTATCTTTAAATATTTGACCATTTGATTCTTCTGCGACGATTATATTTGAAAAATAAAAAAGAAACAGGAAAATTAAATAAACCGATCAAGGTATTAACCGAAAAATAAGGAAGCGCAAATAAGTAATTAAATAAGTTATAGCAACAACAACAACAACAATAATAATAGTAACAAAGATGAATGGAGGACAGAATGGCGGTAGAAGATAAAGCAAGTCAACTAAAAAAGATAGACCAAAAAGTACAAACGATAATGAAGCATGATGCATAAGCCATATAGTTGAAGCAAAGGAAGACCCTACAAGAAAAAGTGATATCACCACCGATTGAGAAGGAAAGACCGACACCAGAGATTTTAAATGAGTTGAAAGAAGTAATAAATAAATATGAAACAAAAATATTACTAGCATTCAAATGTGTTAATAGAAAGAAGTTGCTAGATATTACTAGGAAAGTAGATCGTATTATCAGTAGGACATATACAAAAATACACGTGTCTCTAAATTGTTTTTTTTTTTTTTGTCGGACGGGTAGTAGTTACTAGCAAGGCTAGGTGTCCTTCAGGGAAAGAATAGGAAGGAGCCGGTGTAGAATTGGAGATTAGAAAATAAAATGAAGAATTTAAGACACTATCTAAGTAGAAACAGCCTAGAATAAAAGCCTAGACAAGTTAAGAGACACGAGATCTAAATCGCTTGATAATAAATATATACTCAAAGAGAAATGATTTGGGATAGCCATGAAAGAGAGCAAAAACAGCGTATCATAGCAAGAGCGGGTAAGCTTTCCACATACCAGAAATACATAGAACAGTATCAACAGCACAGATTGCTTGAGATAGACTAAATTAGATTCTGTCACCAAATAAATAGTGTAGAAGAAACTACTGCATATGAGAAGCTTAATGTGGAAGAAGCTAGAAAGACCTGTAAAGATATTTGGGCTAAACTAGTTAATCATGAAGGAGATGCGTGATTAAAGAAAGTGAGGGAAGAAGTCAGTGAGAAGCGGCTAGTCCATTAGTGAGTAAAGTGTATGGAATAAGTCAAACTGGAAGGGCCCATGACCGGGTACTAGTTGAGAAATTTAGTATTTAAATAGCAGAGTGAGGGACAACTTCAGGATTGCCTGAATGGGGGAGTCATACTGAATTGGATGACTAGAAGGGGAAAAAGCTCCTCCTTTGAAAGGCAAAAGCAAGGACCATATAGCTAGTAGTTATAGACCAATCCTTTACTTACCGTTAGTATGGAAGTTGCTTGTAGGAATGCTCTCAGAAACCATTTATGCGCACCTTGACAGCAAGAACATTCTCCCAGAAGAATCGAAAAGTTACAAGAAGAAGGGTTGAGAAAGCAGTCCGAAAAGAAGTGAAATCTAGAAAGAAAAGTTTAAAAATAGCATAGGTAGATTATAAGCCTATGACATGATTGCACACTTATGTATGCGTGAATGTTTGTGTACATTCAGTGTTGCAGACAACATAAAGTTAAACAGCTAGAGCATGTAGAAATGGAATATAGATTATTTTCCAAGGAGACTCGTTATCCCCTTTTCTGTAGCTTAAACACCGATCGATTTGAAGCCACTATAAAAATGAAACTTTTGAACTGTTTTTCGAGTTTGAATATAATTGTTGGCCTATCGTAGGTAAGGAACACAAGATATATTTTAATGCAATGTCAAATATGCACTGAAGTCTAAGAGCCAGATGATATTAATTCTTGGGCCACATTTGATTTGAAGATTGTAGTTACCGACCTATGGTTTAAGCAACCGTATGTTTCTCACATTGTATCATATGTAAGAAACGACAGTTCTACTATTTACCTATAAAATATGAAGTAATGAATTAAACACTCCTCAGAGGAAGATTAAATGAATATTTGAGGTGCGTTAAGTGATTAATTATAGGAAGAGTGAAATGAAGTAGTTATTTCAGAAGTTAAGTTGTTATTTGGCAAGTATTCAAGAAATATTTTAGAAAGATTAATTTATGAATCATCAAAGATAAATCCTAAATGTTCGCAAAACAGATTTCATTCTTCTCATCAAGAAACTTTAGAATTGTTCGTCAATTACTGATTAGTTCTAAATCTACAAGTATGGCTGATTGGTAAAGTAATTCGCGTCACAAATTTAGGGTTTTATGTTGGGTCTCACATCATGGCAATTTGTGTTTGTGTATGTATAATAGCTTAGGATGCACCCAAGCTTTCTAAGTGAATTTGGGTAAAGAATGATTGCACAGGAACCCATTACGAACTGGATCTTTAATTCAAATGTCTACCTTTGATGCGCGCTGTATCACATCGGTTCTAATTGAGAATTACATTAAGATTACACGTGTGTCTGGAATCCTCACCCATTCCACATTTTAATTCAACGAATGGCTTTCCCTGTTGATTGAATCACTGGACGATTATACTGCGATGTTAACTTGAGAGAACAATTTTTAATATAATTTAAATGTACGAGGTATATAGAAATATTATACCGTGAGAAATTTTGAACAGTAAAAAATCAAAGATTATTTCTATTTTCAAACGAAACATTTTGTTACCTATTAACCTATCGGGGTATAGTTGAAGGAATATCAGTAGCATCGACTTACAAATAAACATACATCATCTTGATTAGGAACACTGTCGATCATTCTTCTGATGCTGGTAATTGTTTTCAGAATACGTGTATAACAATACTTTAACGGTATTGGTGGGTTATGCGGCTCTTTATCATAAGTGGTGGTGATTGTTCCTGTTTCGGTCCAACACCATACGTAAATATCTTCTACTGTAGCCCCGAGCCAACCAAAGTCTTGTAAGTAGATTAGGCAGACGAAAACTGTCTTGAGTGTGTTTGTGTGTGTGTGTCATTTTCTTTTTGCGTTTGTCACCACCACTGCTTGACAACCTACGTTGGTTTGTTTACGTTTCCGTAACTTTGTGTGGTTCCGCAAAATACCAGATAGAATAAGTAGCAGGCTTTAAAAACAAGTACTGAGGTTGATTCGTTGCGGTTCAATGACAGAAACTAGTAAGAGATAAAAGTTACACGAGTATCCTACAAAATCAACGATATACATCAAAATTAAAGATCAATGTTCGTACTTTCATGAGTTATTCAGTTTCCGTTCTGTTGTTCCCTACATCGATGTACTGACATGAAAAAATGTCTAGTGATTCGTTCCATGCAGAGCCAGGTCCATATAATTGCCAGATAATACAGTAATACCACCAGTAGTCAACTTTTCCCCGACGTTTATTACTTCTCTTAACAATGAAAGCTATTATAATTTGACAAAAACATTAAAATTACTTCCATTTTCAGATGTTGCTGTTTTATCTTGTATAGTGATGGGAATTGCGATTTCTTATTGAGTATATATCTGTCTACGATAGTAAAACAAAACACTCCAGAGTATTAACACCCTGGTGGTTTACTGTTATTTTGCAATATAAGTATGTTGCACGTGGTTCTTTTTCTCTAATGTCCTGTTGTGACATAATTTTTTTTTTCATTTTCATCCAAGTAGTAATTATGTAAACAGAAATTGAAAGTGGTTATAATAATCTTAACAAGCAGAGTTGTTGATGGGTTTCAGTAGTAGACGAAGTAAATGCATTCAGCAAAGTGGAAATGGAGACTTTGAACTAGAATAATTTTAAATATTCGTTGCTAATATTCAAAAGCGATTGGTGAATGGCAATGTAAGTGGAATCTTCATGTGTCTAGGCACTTTACTTCAGAGTTAAAGTTGAGTGAAGAGTAATGCCTGGACAACAGAATGAAATATAGATATGCCTTAAGTGCTTTTCAGGAACATAAACGAATAGGATGTATGGTTTACGTTTTAAAATGAAATTATACGTGGGTTCTAACCTAGGCCATATGTCTGATGAGGAAGTAGATGGTCATGGCTAGCGTGTTTAAATTGTTCATATTGAGTGAAGTGTACTGGATACTAGAAGCTCAATTGGTACTCGTACCATGATCGCAAGTGACACGCTTCCAAGAGATCTCTCTCTGCTAAGAGTCCATATATTGGGAATTTGTGTTTAAACCTAATGGCACGTCGTGTCTTCTCATCAGCAGAAAGCATTACATTACATAAATGTTGACTCGACATACTTGTGTACTCGCAAGCCCATGTGTGTATATTGATATCAATCAATCTATCAACCTGTCTATCTATGTATCTCTATCTTTCTATCCATGTATACAATAACAATAATAATAATAATAATATAATAATAATAATAATAATATAATAATAATAATAATAATAATAATAATAATAATAATAATAATATTAATACTAATACTAATAATAATAATAATAATAATAATAATAGTAGTAGTAGTAATAATAATAATAATAATAATGATAATAATAATAATAATAATAATATGAGAGAATAGAAAGGTAATTGATAAATTAATAATTTATTATTTATTAATTTTAAAAAATGACAAACATCCTTTACAAGTGTTTTAATTTAGGCTCTCAGAAAATTAATTAATTAAATAAAAAAAATCATTTGAAAGATCATGGTAAGAGTATCAATTGAGTTATTACTATAATAAATAATATATATATAGACCACTGCTTATATAGTTACCTTGCAATGTAGCATTAAATAGAATGCTCAATTTTCTTTGTATAGGTAATTAACAAGTACTTCCATAGGAGTTTGGTATCCCTGTATGTGTTTTGTAACCTTTCATTGTGCTTATATATATAAATAAATAAGTGACCATTTCGAAATGCAACTATATATATATATGTATATATATATAGTTCTATTCCGAGTTAGTCACTTTTTGGCCAAAGAAACACACGCACTGTATCTTTATTTCTCACCCCTCACTCGTTTATTGCTGTTCTTATTTTATTATTTTGACTCATGTCCATTGTCCGAAAATCCTCCGTCACACATCTGTGACCTCTTCAGTGACACTTTTCGGTTTTCGTGTGTTTCCTTGTTCCACATGCAAACATATATATATATATGTTTGTATTTATATATATGTTATATATATATATATATATATATATATATATATATATATATATATATATATATACATATATATATATATATATATATATATATATAATATATATATATATATATATATATATATATGTATATATATATATATATATACATGTATATATATATATGTATATGTATATGTATATATTTGTATATATATATATATCACCGTGACCGACCAGGCCATCAGATGCTGCTATACATCGCCGGTCACAATGCGCTTCGCTTTGTTTTATATATATATAATATATATATATATATATATATATATATATATATGTATATATATATATGTATATATATATATAAATATATGGGTATGTGAATATATATATATGCTTATTTAGCTACCAGAATACCACATATATCTTTTACTAGGAGAACAAGGTTCTGTATTTTAGGTGAAGAAGCATTTTAATGTATTACTTTATGCTAAATGCAAATGAATCTTGGTGTTCTTATCTCTTCATAGTTATCTATCACTCATAACCCTGCAGTCACGCCTGCTCTAAGTATATTAATGGATATTTCCTCAACTTCAATTCAGCGGCAAAATCAGCATTTTATGCGCGACTTAAGGATCTGCAGAGTTTATTTAAAGGTGATTTACAGTGTATAATGACACTCAACTTTACCTATCTGCTGAGTAACATTCCAATAGATATTTGAGAAATAATATATGATATCTGGTTTAGAAATTTCCATTTTTGACCGTGCTTTATATCGGAATTATAGCTTCTTGGATATATTAACGCATCTTTTTCCTTTGTACGTGATAAGGACGTAAAATTTACTAGCGAAAATTTATTCTAATGCTTTGCGAATGAATTGCAAAAATAATAAAAGAATTGAATCAGCGATCTCTTTTAAATATGGAAACACTTCAGCGAACTGTAATCCAAATTATTGAATACGATATGCATGTGTTAATGGCATTGGTTTATTGACTAGAGTTCTTCAGTTCTCTGTGGCTGCTGAACAGAGGAAGACATAATCTATTGAAGAGTTCCGTGCCTGATCTTAATGTGTTTTGCAAAGTAACTACTGCTGTAAAATTTACCATTCACTTTAAAATGGAGAGTGAAGTTTTAAATAACTTTCTACATAAAAATAGTAGTAGTAGTAGTAGTAGTAGTAGTAGTATAGTAGTAGTAGTAGTAGTAGTAGTAGTAGTAGTAGTGTAGTAGTAGTGGTGGTGGTGGTGGTGGTGGTGGTAGTAGTTCATGTTGTTGTGGCTTGTGTTGCTCTTGTAGACGTTATAGCAGTAGTGGCAGTAGTGAAGCGTGTTCTATTATACTGATGCAAAACTTACCTACTTCAGTTAATAATCCTTCAGATGTCCTTTAGAATAGTGAACCGGTTCAAGCAAATGACCGATCTTAGAGAACCCGTGATGGGTTCTAAAAGCCAAAGAACTTGGGGAAATAAGGGACACAATTAAATAACACAATAAGGATAATAATAATAATAATAATAATAATAATAATAATAATAATAGTAATAATAGCAACAACAACAACAACAGCAACAACAACATCAACAACAACAACAATAATAATAATAATAATGCCCTGATGCAGTACCAGGCAGTGGCTCTCGTGGCTTAACTGATTGGAAGTGTTATCACTAAAGGGAAGAGGCTAGGAAACAGAAGAAAGAAGAAAGAAAACATACACCCAACACCACAGGTAAAGACACCCCGAAGGGAGGGGGACTCGTCAAAACGGTAGAGGAGCAGGAGCCAAAACCGGACGTGGTTCATCCTGATGATGTCTTGAGCTAACTGGATCCTATAAAGGAGCTGTTTTGGTAGCAGACCACGAAACACGGTTGTAATTCCTTCTTACATTGTTTTGTCTTGGTATAACTGATGGGCTACAGCAAATATTCTACTCAATACCACAGATTTGTTTGTCACTTGTTTGACCATAACCAGTTGAGCATGTCCCTTAGTGGCTGATGATATGTGCATCTCTGATCACGAGCAGAGGTAGTGGGGGAGCATCATAGCCATGTGTTGAGAGGGATTCTTTGAGGTTTGAATAATTCACCTCTGGAAACATAGGTGTTTCATTCAACATCCTTAAGCAACCCTTATTCAGGGACCTTTTGAGCGGGATGGGTTACTCGACCAGAATAAAATTGTAACTGGACCCCACCTGCAAGGTCACGTGCTGTTTATCTTGATATGAGATCACCATATCGTTCACACATGGTTGTGATGCATGTGCCTGGTGTAGCCTTATCAGACGGGTAGTAATGATGGGTATACTGGGCTTCATATATTTTACCCCATTTTCACTTTGATGGCATGTACTGCTCTCTCATTCAATGACAATAATAATAATAATAATAATAATAACAATAACAACAACAAGAATAATAATAATAACAATAATAATAATGATGATGATGATGATGATGATGATGATAATAATAATGATGATGATGATGATAATAATAATGACGATGATAATAATAATGATGATGATAATAATAATAATAATAATAATAATAATAATAATAATAATAATAATAATAATAATAATAATAATAATAATAATAATAATAATAATAATGATAATAATAATAATAATAATAATAATAATAATAATATAATAATAGCAACAACAAACTAATAAATATAATTACTAACCATGACCTTTACAAGAAAATAACGGATCCACAGATAAAATCCTCAAATAAAAACTACAATAACTGACAAAATTTTTTGATGCACGAAATTTTTTCAATGAGCTGGTCTCGGTTTCAAAGTAACGAAACTATTTTAACACAAATTAAATTTAAATGTTAAGGTGAAACTAACGGTTTTTGTGTGTTCTTAAATGGTTTATAAACATCTTCCACGCTGCAATTGTTTTTTGGTCAGCACGTAATCTCAGATCAAGTCATGTGCTATGCAAGTACATCTCCGTAATTATCAATATCTTTTCAGACAACGTATTCATCATGATAATACTAAACCTCTGTCAACACAAACACACACGTACGCTACCTGTGACATATACACACACATAGTCATCGACTCTCTCACTATCACTCTCTACGAAAAAAATAATGTTCGACTTTTGAAGTACATACACACCGACACAGGTATACCAGAAATGATATTTTAATAACCAAGAGGTAAAGTTGTCGCTATTCTTTATTACAGAAAACATTATCAATATCATTTCAGACAATGTATTTATACTCACAATTTTCTACAGACATTAACTTGATTATTATTGTTTGGATACTTCAAATTAAGTAATCAAGAAGTTAGGTTAAATATATATACAAGCATAAGTATCATGAATTACCATTCTACAAACTGGCAAACATTTTCGTGAATACTTTACCTGGCAACGCTGTGGAGTAAGTCTAGTAGTTACTAAAAATTGGTCGGAAGTCACGTGAGTCGGAAATTCTGGTTTCACTAATGCCATTCACATCGACATTCAGATCCCTGGGGTCGTTGAGCAGGTGACACCGCTTCCAAGGCGGCTCCAGGTCACATACATTCACGTTGCCTATTCTGTACACGACCATGTTGTCGGAATAAGAAAAAGAAAACTTTCTTGGTTTTGTTGGGGGTCGGGCAGACTGCCCGTCCCAACTTTTGGTTTGGGGTGTTTCCAACAGTAAATAACCAAGTATTATCTTGGCGATATTCCCTCGAAAATCTTCGGTTTTCTGTGGAAATTGGTTTTTCTAAGCGTGTGTATGTGTTTTGTGCCGTTTGAATGATTTGTATGTGAGCAGGTTGGGCGATCTTTTGGTGTAATGTTTGTGAGTGTTTTTATTATGTACTTCATTTATGTACTTCATTAATTCTGATGTTGTTGTTGCTGTTATTGTTCTTTCTGCTGTTGCTGATGTTGTTACTTGTACTCGCATCGTCCGTTGCTTCGCTCATGAAAAAGGCTTTCATTGTTTATATTTCCGAATTTGCTTTTGTTATTTCGAAAAATGTTGTCGAAAAGGGAGCCGTTATTTTTCCGAAGATTTTTTCAGAGATCATTCTCGAAAAAATTGGCCCTGCTGTCTTTTTTATTCTTCCTTTCAACAAAAA
>NC_043005.1:103012564-103025064 GCF_006345805.1 Octopus sinensis | reverse complement strand
AAACTTTTACATTGATGTGATATCGTATCAAAACGTTCGTGTTAATCTTTGAGTAAACATCAAAGTTAGTGAAACGATTTCACCGAGCCATAAAATTTGATGCCTTATTTCAAATGATGGGCTTAAATTTTCACACCGTATTGCTTTTAACTCAGCAAATAAAATATTTTGATGATGATATATACACATCAATTATGCGCGCCAACGTTATCTCTCAACCCCTTCTACTGATATGTATATGTGTATGAGACACTCTTCCTGTATGCACAAATACAAGCATATTCGCACGCTTGCGCTTACTCGCACTTCCGCAGGCACACAACGCACTCAGATGTATATGACGCCATTCATATATATATATATATATATATATATATATATATATATATATATATATATATAATGTTATTACACATAGATCGACATAAATTTGAATACACTCACACATACGTGAATGTGCTTACTGATACATCAATCTATCTGCCTGTGTGTGTGTACCTGTGCGTGTGTGTATGTGTGTGTGTGTCTGGAAATCCGATGAGAATGGAATAAAGGATTATATTCTGAACTTGATTAGCTTACAGTTGTTTCTGTTACAAAATGCAGTGGTGTCATACTTGAGTGCCTGAGTAGCACCTTATAACTTCATCGGTGCTTTGGATATGAAGCATATGCACATTGAATTCTACACCAGGTTACTAGTCTCGCAATGCGTAAGCTGTATACGTATATATATATATATATATGAGCATACATACTCACATATATAATTACACGTATACACCTATATGTGTATAGGCGTTTCTTTTTGCATATACCTTAGTTATGTCTTTCAGCCAAAAGAGCCTTAACAAATATACAACAGATACCTATTATTTCATTGCATTTGCTTATATTCTCATCACTGTGCTTGTTCAACACGCGCAAAGTTTTATCGTCATACGTTCTATTCTCTCCATATTTTCCCTCTCTCCATTTGTTTTCTCTCCTCGTCCCTTTCTGTAGGCTTGAAACATCAGAGTTCTTTTTCTTTTTCCTCGGCGTCAAACTAATACATTCTGTTTGTTATCCCTTACCTGTTTCTCTTTTGTCCGTTGGTTTCTGTATCGTTGTGAAGCATGTGTGCGTGTGTGTGTGCGTGTGTACCTGTGTGTGTGTTTGTGTGTGTGCGTGTGTGTGTGAGAGCGTGTGTATGTGCGTGTGTGTGCGCGCGCGTGTGTGTGTAGCTATGTATCTATGTAAAGATATATAAATGTGAACAATTCTATGTACTATGCCGGATACATTTGGTGTTCGTCTGGTATGTTGATATTTTGTTCATTTTTGTGTGTCTTGATTATGGATGCACTGATGAGTAAAAAGTTCATTTTGTGCACTAATTATGAAATCATATGATCTGCAGCTGAATTGGTTTTTAAAAGGTTCGCTTCGAGAGTTGCATTCCCTCGCGTTTGGTACAATGTGTTTATTATGGTAGTTTTGACTGAAAGAGTCCCTCCTAGCGTGAGATATTTATGTATAGTAATCCCCTTAATATATATACACACACACACACACATATATATATGTGTGTGTGTGTGTATGGACATATATATATATATATATATATATATATATATATATATATATATATATATATATATATATATATATATACATATGTATTACTATTTATCCATCTACCTATATCTAAATATATATATGTATGCATGTATATACCCACACCCACAACACACAATGTGATTTCAAAATGTGTTTAACTTATTTCTGTCGTCAGAACAAATGCAATGTGAGCAAAACCTTTTGGATAACACCTGACTCTACATTTCCTGTGCATGCTCGAAAATAGTTGCGTCCGTAGGCCTCATCTGGTCCCTGCTGTTATGCCTGAAGCACACACAAGCAATGCACGGTCGTTAGATTTTCGTTTTCACTGAACAATTGAGTAGGTGTATTGCATCTAGTTTTGCAAAACGTTTGGTGATACTCAAGCTCAAACCGATCACAATATTTAACAAGCCTTCCGGCTTTATGCCATGGGCAAAACTCAGCTCAAAGTGTGGTATGACCGCTTCAAACATGGTCGCACCTCAGTGGGGAGAGAAGCATTCTCAGGCAGGCCATTTACACGCCGAAGCGAGGAGGCAATTGAGAAAGTTCGACAACCACTCATGGTAGACTGTCGGATAAAAATTCAGAAAATTCAACACGATGTGGGAATAGGCACAGGGTCAGTGTTTCTATGTTAATGAAGAATGTATGCATGTGGAGAGAATTGTTGAAATTTGTACCCAAGTTGCTGGCAAAGCAGCAAAAGTAACTTCGAATGGAAATCACTCAGGGCACGCTGGACTGGGCAAATCAAATCTCAGACTTCATAAGACCAACAGAACTGGTGATAAGACAAGGGTTTATTATCTCTGCTCGATGGGCCCAGACATCTTGCATTAAAACCAAAATAGCATGAGCTCGCTCTAGACGTCTCTTAGTCCACTCTAGGTGTAAAAGCTGGGCACTAACAAAATTTTAACGCACGCGCAAGAAGGGCGTCACCTTCTCCCCAAATGATTTTTCTCAACCTGCATCAGTTTTAGAGGGAAGAAGTCGGATATATTTTGAACGCAAGCCGTATACATACATACATACATATATATATATATATATATATATATATATATATATATATATATGTGTTGTGTGTGTGTGTGTGTGTGTGTGTGTGTGTGGTGTGTGTGTATGTGTATGTGTACCTACAGAAACACACTCGTGCGCATAGAAACACACTCACATATATACATATGCATTCAGGCACTTTGACTTCCCAATTCATATCTGAACATCACCTATGTGTCAGTTGAAACGAATATGTCGCTCGGTTTAACACCACCATGTGGAGCATTAAATGCCTTTATCGGAGTCCTGTTGCAAGCATTTATTCCAGTCAGTTCTACCCAGTTGGAATGCTAGCAGCATTGGAAAATACCTTCTTCCTTCCCACTACTCAGTTAATTGTCAGGAACACTGCCTCGCATCCTGGCTAAATATGAAATATAGGGTCATGTGGAAAGATCAATGTTCTCAAGTCCTTACATACAACATGAAGTCAACTAAGCATGAATCAGAGAGAATCTGAATGGAAACTGTTGTATCTATTACTGTGCTATACTCAGCATAAAATAGTCTTCTTTTAACTGCATCAAGATAGCTCACTGATTCTTGATAGTATAACAATTTGCACACACACCAATGCATACATAATTACACACACACTCACATATATATTTACACACAAGCACACACGCAGATTTATTATGTTCTGATACTCGTATTTACGTGAAATGAGAGTAACAGCTTGATGCATGGGGCGAGTAAGACCACAAAAAATTAAATATATTAAATTTTAATATTAAAGCGTTCAAAGGAACAGCCATACCACATCATCCGTTTCACAAGTTAAGAAAGATACACGTTTGTAGATTAGGTAGGAGTCGTTGAGAAATATATTCCAGTCTGCCATCAAAGCAGGTACAAACACCAATAACCCTGCAGCTTGTTTTGAGACGCGTTCGTGGAAAGACTAAGGGTGCGTGTCTCAGGAATTCAAAGTGGATCCACGAGGAGACAACCATACATATGTATCTATACATATTTATGCGTATGTATGTATGCATTTAAGCATATATATATATATATGTGTGTGTGTGTGTGTATGTGTGTGTGTTTAACCGCGTATGTATCGTTGGCGATGTTTTCCTTCCGTCTTCCCTTCTTTGGATCTTTCCTTTTCCTATGATTCTGACGATGACCTCCACTCGAAACGTTAAATCCTCCTTCTTTCTTTCCTTTCCTGAGCATCCAATAACACTATACTTGTTCCACGTCCTCACGTTGTTGTGTTTCTCTTCGTGCTTTCATGTTTGGATAACTATATATATATATATATATATATATATAATATATATATATATGTATACATGCACATAAGTATGTATGTTCATAAATTTTGTATATATATACGTATATAAGCATGCATGTATGTACGTACGTACGTATGTATATACGTATGACTAAATGTCTGTTTTTGTGTGCGTCTGTATATACACATAACATTTACATGGTTAGAGGAGTTAGATTGTAAAGTTAGTTCAATAATTTCGAGTAATATATAATAAAACATATGCAACTGGAGTCTGAAAGTGTTAACGACTTTCGCGAAGACGATTTAAACATTTCATATTAGTCATAGAATAATAATGCCAAACGACATTAAACTTAATATGTAAATAATGGTTAGAATGCGCTGAAAATAAGAAAGCTACTTCTATTTCTTTCGAAGCTCGTTAATAACTGATACAATACTTTGAGGAAACCGTTTGCGTGAGTTCATTTATTATGATGGCAATCATCAAAGGCAATAAGTAGAATTGTCTAAGAAATTTTCTGGAATTGGTTTCAGTTTTAGAGTCGTTGCCAAGGAAGACAACTGAAATACGATATTCTCCTATTCCACAATCCAATTTATTCAATTTATTTAATCTTCTCATATATCCATGAGAAATAATATGAAATAAACGATACTAAAAAAAGTAAAATATAATAAAACAAATACTGGTCCTTTGAAATAATTATTCTGTGAGAAATATTACACTACGTTTGTATACTGAGAGCTTTTGTTTTCTTTTTTCCTTGTATTCAATATATTTTCAGAACATATATCTTTTTCTTTGGTCTACGTTACAAAATATATTACTTTAACTGCTCTCACTATTAATCTGTTTCATTCAGCCATATATGTATGTTTCTGTGTGTGTGTATATATGCATGTATAGTAGGTATTAGAAACCGTATAAATAGGACTTAGTACATAAATTAGAGTGTTAACACAATTTTTTGGTTAAAAATTAAAAAAAAAGCAAATGTTGTCTCCTACCAGATAATTATTATAAAAGAAGTAATCATGTCTTCGTAAAATTTGGCGGGATTAGAAATTTCATTCCCAAATTAACGAATAATGAAAAAGATGCATAGCATACATTCATACACACAGACATACACACGCACATATATATATGTACACGCACACAGACACACGTGTAATGCTTTCTTTGCGATTATTTACTACAAACTACTTCAAATTTGTAGCCACTGGTTATCAGGTATTATACTATATCATTCTTTTCAGATATCTTCTGCGTGATATAGCATGTGATATATTGATTAAACATTTTATGAAACGAAGCATCTTTATAAATGGAAAATAATTGCCGCATGGAAGGAATTCACGGTACGTGTGTTTTTCTTTTGATGTAAATGACGAGAAGATCGAAAAAAAACAAAAAAGAAAAACAAAACAAAAGGGAAGTGGTGTAATAAATCGTAATATTACAGTTTGGCAGTGAAGCAATATGCCTCCTCACACCGAAAAGAGCTTTCCCGCAATTATAACCCTGAATTAGAGGTAATAATATCTTAATACTTTCATTTTCATGCTGGGGATATGTACAAATTTTTCTCAGTTGTCTTTCTTTTGTCTATTCATATTATTTGATATCTTGATGCGTTTTCCGTTCAAAAATTCATTCTCCCTATCTCCGAACTTCATAATTATATTGGTTTCATCGAATACAATCTTATCTCAATAGATGGCAACAACCCCTATTAACAGTAATGCCTTCCATTCGTTAACGTTTCCTTATGTCTCTCTATTGGTAAACTCTTTAAATTATATTCGTGTTGGATCTTTCAATTCACGAACTACAAATATATTTGGAAGGAATTATACTTCTTCTCATTAAAGGTGACGTAAGAAGCTTTTGAGATGAAGCAGGTAATATTTTAATGAATTCTCTCTGTTTCCTTTACAAATCTGTTTGGGGAGATTTTGTGACAAAGTCAGTCATAAATTATGCATTTCTCAAAATATTTCCATTTCGAGTAACAGGAACTCTATTTTCCCTCATTTTACATTGATTTTTCTAGATTTATTGCCATTCGGGAAATGTGTCTTCATTAAAGAGAGGACGATTCTCGCTACATTGGTTTTCCCATCGATGAAATGCGTTGGACGGTACTAAATTACTCTTTCTCGAGTGTTTAAGCCTATTAGTATGGAGTACTTAATATTAACTTTGCAGTGTTTATGTTAATATCACTCGGTCTATTACTCTGATAGCTTCGTCTGAAGATAAAGTGCTTTTTATATTCCTAATTATTTTAGTGCTTAATGATGCTTGCTTTGTTTGATTTTACATTTGATCTCTTGAAGAGCTCGTATGATTTTAGTGTGAAGTTAAGCGTAAAGTCAAAGCCGTCTACGGCCGTTACGTTCGCTTGAATTCTTACAATGAGGTTGAATTTATCGAATGTTATTTTTATTTCTTGCATTTGTTGAATTCAGACCAGCCATAACAAAACCAACTTAAAACTTCAGATTAAAGACGTTCCAACCACGACTATTCCGACTTTTATTCCGAAAATGAATGTCAGTTTACATTAGTTGTATTTTTCCTGTATGTGGTGCAACATTCAATACAAACTTTCACCAACTATTATCATGACTGCTTTTTTTTTAGGCTGTCGTCTGTACCTTTTCAATATTTTCAACAACAATCAACAATTATCGATATATACACCTAGACAAATGCTACCCAACAATCTACAGCCGAATGTGTTGAAGTGAAAAACAACAACTATTACCACGACAATAAATTCACAAACCTCTACGCTTTCAAAAATGCCCATGTGTGATTTTAACTTCTCTTGTACTATGTTCAAATGATCGACATAAAACCATTCTGGTGCTTAATATGATGTAATAAATCAAAATGTTATTATGAGCAAAGGGAAATAATTCAAATAAGAAAATGGCTTGAATTTATACAAATATAGTAATATGAATGTCATATAGTGAATGATGAACGCAAAATATTTAATTAGAGAATTTTTAAAATCTACACGTATTGGTGTAGGAGTGGCTGTGTGGTAAGTAGCTTACTTACCACGCATGCGTGAGTTTTTCTGTCACTTACGAGAATGAACACTGTCAAGACATGCATGGATGCCGTCTTGAATTAAAGAACCGTTGAAGGCGCGACTGCAAGGTAGTCATCTGTCTTTTTAGGGACTAGATGGGGAATTTTAATCCTTTGATATTGTTTTTTTTTCTCGAATAAGAAATCCTTACAGGGTCCTAGACATTTGTCTGCTGCGGTCGCGCCGTTTGTCTTACTTAGTTGTGAGAATTGTTGTTTTGGTGGGCGTGTCTCGATAACAAAATTTGGAAAATTTATGAATTCGTGAAGGAATTTTTGTGTGCTGCGACGGTGAACTGGAGTACCTGTATTCTAGTGGATTACCTGGGAGGCGGAATTGTGTTGCCGTGAATTGAACTGCCTTCCTTCGTCCTTTTTCTCTGTTCTTTTTTGTGTTTTTATTGGACTTTTTATTTGGAATATTTTAGATTTTGGGTTGACCATTTTTCTTTATTTTTCTTTTGCAAGCATGGTAAAGAAACTCCCACTGTATTGGAGTGGCAAATTGTGGCCCCCAAGCAGTAGGAAAAAACTTTGTTGAGAGAACGGTGGTGTTGAGGACTTATTCTAAGTCCCTCGATACCATCACTGTCTTCTCTCAGGCGGATATTGAAAAAGAATTGGCAGAATGTCTGCCAACTCTTAAGTTTATTGCAAGGGGTGTCAAATATGCAACGGTGTGGTTGCTGCTTGACACTCCTGGGGAGGCTCGAGATTTTGTGAGCCAACACTTCGAAGGGAAGAAAATTATGTTTCTCCCCACATAAGGTGGAAGGAAATTGACATGTTTATGGGCTGCCACCCAGAATAGAGCGCGAATGGATAGAAACACTATCCGTCGGGGTCTGGGTGGAAGCAGTGCCAAGCTCTTAAATGTCAAAATTCTTTCTGCGGCTGATTGGGTGGTGTCGAATGCAGTTTTGACCCTGTGGACCGAAACAGTCGATAATCTGGTTTTTACAGATTTTCTGAGGATGGCCGGCTGCAGGTAGCCGGTGATTCTTGAGGGTCGCCGCCCCCCAGGTGCCTGGCCATATAAAGAAAAACTTTCCTCAGGAACAAAGCAAAGTCCTGGGCCAGTTGAATTGTAAATGGACTATTAAATCCAAAAATTGTTTCAATACCACGTTTTGTTATTTTTTGTGTAAAAATAATAATGTTTTAATTTGTAAATGGAATATTAAGTCCAATAATTGTAAAAACGGAAGTAAGAGGTTCAATACCTCGGTTCGTATTTTGTGTTAAAAAATAATAATGTTTCAATTTGTAAATGGACTATTAAGTTCAATAATTGTATACTTAATGTATAAGTAAGAGGTTCAATACCTCGGTTTGTTTTTTTATATAAAAATTAATGTTTTAGAGAATAAAAAAAATCGACGGGTGTTTTTTGTCTTCTATTAATATCATTTTATTTCATCATTAATGTCCAGCCCGCAAGCTTCTCTGTATCATGCCTTTATGGCAACATTTTTTGAAATAAAGTAGCTTGCTTACCAACCACATGGTTCTGGGCTCAGTCCCACCGCGTGGCACCTTGCTTTAGCCTCGGGCCAACTAAAGCCTTGTGTGTGTATTTGGTCGATGGAAACTGAAAGAAGCCTGTCGTATATATGTATGTATGTGTGTCTGTGTTTGCCTCCTCAAGATCACTTGACAAGCGATGCTGGTGTTTTTACGTCTCCATAACTTAACTGTTCGCAAAGGGACCTATAGAATAAATAATAGGCTTACAAAGAATAAGTCCTCGGGTCGACTAAAGGCGGTGCTCCAGCCTGGCCGCAGTCAAATGACTGAAACAAGTAAAAGTGTAACGTTAAGAAAACTGAAGCTAACAGCAAGAATTTAACAATTACTTCATACAATTTAATTCACACACTTAAGAGGAAATGGAATATTTGATAGTAGAAACGGTGACAGCTATAAACTTCACATTTCTTTCAGAGACCTGTATTGTATTATTGAAATCGCACCAGAAACGGTGCTGCTTAATATCCAGTATCGCATCCAGGAAAGAGCCGCTCGGCAAGCCAGATGGGGGCTAAATTAGGAGAATATGGGGTGGGGGTGGGGTGATCAACCATTTGCAAGCCAGTCACACACAGCAGTCATTGGAAACAAGTACTTGTGTGCTGGAGTATTATGCTGATGAAAGAAGACCATTTCGTCGGAATCTCTGAACGTTTGATCTCGATAGAATTTTGTAACTGCCCCAGCAAGTTGGTATAGTACTCGCCAATTATAACGCAGCCCTTTTGAAGATTGTCAATACACAGAACGTCATTTGTATCCCAGAAACTGTAGCCATCATCGTCGTTGCAAATGAAACGATCTTTAGAGCATGTGAGGTGGGGTGTTTCTACATCACGAATTTTCTCTGTCTGTGGCTCAAAGTGATGAAACTAACGCCCATCCTGGGCTAGGAAGCATTCAAGGAAACCAGCTGTGTCTACCTCAAAGTATGTTATATTTTCTCATGATGTGATAAGCCTGGTGCACTTTTGATCAGATGTCATAATGCCAAATTCGTTGTGCAGAATATTCTCAATTCTGTCACAGGATACGCTAATAATATTGACTATTTGATGTATGGTCAATCGCCTGTCATTCATCAGCATTTGTTGAACACGATCAATATTTTCCTCGGTAGTGGCAGTTGAAGGAAATCGAGACCGACCGTCAAGACTTTCCCCTCCTTTCCGAAATTCAGCTTCCAACTGCTGCAGGGTTGATAAAGCAGCCATGTTTGCATGACTGTCTTTAGGAGATAAAAAAGTTTTTTTTTTCTGCAGGCGCATGATAACAACACACGATGAGATGTGAAGTTGCTACAAGTTACATCTATGAAAAGTCAGATGTCTCTTTATCTAGAGACGAACAATGCAGCTATTAAGATTTGAAATTAAGGCATGTAAGATTTTACAACTGTAGTATCACTCCTTCATTGTCAGCCTATGAAATGTTCAACCCACCCTCGTATAGATCTAGTACTACAAATATAGTGTACTAGCAGCTAAGCTCGGTTTCACCCGGTCTGTTTTCGGTTAGGCATAATCTATAACAGCGTTTGGCAACCTTATCATTTCGAGTTCCCTGTTTCAATTGAAGCTAGCTAGAGTCTAGCTATATGAAAATTTCTTGACCCCACTCTGTCAGAAAACAGCTTCTAAGCAACTGGTTGCTTTAATGGCAGAAGAAAAAGGGAAATTCCATTAGAAAGAGTTTTAATCGATTTCCTCGATAAGTATGGGTGCTAGGGAAAAAATGCAAACCGCATTCCAAACTATGCACCTGTCTCCACATGTGTGCCATTTTCCCCGCGAATCCACCCAGCCGTTTGGCTGTGAATCTCAAGACAAGAAAGAATACAGCAATCGCCCATGTCCAATTTATATTATAGATTTAGTACATTGTACAGCGTAGGAACAAGGAAACAAAGACTATTCTGATAAAGATGATTCGCGAATCTTCTCAGGCGTCAGAAGTATGAAGTATTTACATTATATTTCTCCAAAGCATCGACGTATTTGATCTCAGTATTTAATTTCACATCTTTCCTTTTAAATATAAGTGGTTCCACTTCATTACAGTCGTTATGAACAAAGGAGGATCCACTGTGTTTCTAGATATACATATATGCCACTAGGCTGTGTAGAAATCTGAGTGAGGATATACTACTCTCACTCAGCAACGATATAAGCAAGAATATTTGAAGAGAACCAAAACCGTTCGGAATGAGCGGAATTACCGAAATCTACACATATTCAACTCTACGCAAATATATTTTGCGAGAGAAACATACATGGAATAAATGAGTGTGATAATTAAATTTGTAGTGGGTATATTGCTCGTTAAGAACATAAGTACTGGATATGGTATAGCAGTAGTCATAGGGACATCATTTTTACCAGAGTGTTTAGCTACTTTAATATAGTTTACGTGTTTTTCTTTAAATTCATTTCATGTAAACGGTTTCTTCTGAAAAGTTACACAATACGTATTGTTGAATATGTCCGTGTGTCGCTTTATCAGACTATCATTAGGAATACGCCGTATTTTAGTCTTTCAGGAACCGTATATTATAACGCGCGCTATGCGTTTTATGTATGTATGTATGCTTGTACGCATGCATGTATGTATGTATGCATATATGCGTGTATATATATATATATATATATATATATATATGGAGATAGAGATAAGATAGGCAGAGAGGCAGAAAAATTGTCTGGTGGGTAGGTAAATAAATTGATAGATAGACAGATTGATAGATAGATAGATATTGTTCCGCAATAGATATTGTTAGATATTGTTAATAGATACAATGGAGTTAATGCAGTACTAATGTTTGCACAGTAATTGTTAGTAATTAATCAACCGAAGAACATAGAACACTATTGTCATAACAGCTTTAATTTACGCATAAATGGCTACAGATGGAGATACAAAGGTTTCAATAGACTATTCCAATATAGATCCTATGCATACATCACGTAAGAAAGTAACTAATGCATATTCCAATCCAATTATTAGAAAGCAATTGTAGTATCAACGATATTTTATTCACTACGTGTATACGGTATCCAGCTTGTAATATTTTTGTATTTGTACAGGTGAATATATCAATACATACCTTCAGACAGAATACCTAGTGAATTTGCACGACAGTTGTGGTTTATATATTACTAGAAAAAACGCCCCCGTCCAATGGACGGTGCTGAGTTGTCAAACATTTATACCAGATTTTCTCAAAACAACTTGTCCGACCTTCCTATAGGCCTCCCCTTTGAGAAACACTGATTTAACCTAAATTTGAGACACAAGCAAAAGAAGAATTAAAGATAGATTTTTTTGTATTCCAAAGAAAAACGATTTTATTCACGCAAATATGCAACCGAAGAGTTTAAAGTACCAGCCTCAGACTATAAAGGGAGGTAACTAAATTGAGTTTGGCAAATTTGTTTGGCACTCAACAGTAGTTGAAAAAAAATAAGAAAGAAAAATGATCGACTGTGTATGAAATATGCATGCTTGGTGTTAAGGGAGGCAGCTCCTATCAGCGCCATATAGTCGATTGTGCAACCAAAGAAAAACGATTTCCCACGGCTTTATCGATCGCATACTCACCTGGAATCGATTTTTGTAATGTTTTTCAAACTTATACACGCTCTGATACCGTCGGTATCTACATATCAAGTTTGAGCACAATCGGATGGAGGATGCTCGAGATCCGAGAAGACACACACACACAAACACACACACACACACACACACACACACACACACACCACACACACACACAGAACGGGTTTTATATAAGAGATGTTTTATGTCAGCATATGGCATTTGCAAATCGAAGTCGCTAGCATCTTCCAAACGAAGCAACACCAGAGAAAGCGACCATTAAAATAATCTGCTAATGAGTAAATCTCATTACCTAATTAATTAATATACCGCCTTTTATCTTAA
>NC_043005.1:103000064-103007564 GCF_006345805.1 Octopus sinensis | reverse complement strand
GGTAAATATTGGACTAAACTAAACGCAAAAGAAATAGACAAAGAAAAATCCCAGCAATGGTTGAGAAGCTCAGGACTCAAAGCAGAAACAGAGGGATTTTTAATTGCAGCACAAGACCAAAGCCTCCCCACCAAAAATTACCAAAAACATGTAATGAAAAGAAATATTACAAGTAATTATAGGCGCAGGAGTGGCTGTGTGGTAAATAGCTTGCTAACCAACTACACGGTTGCGGGTTCAGTCCCACTGCGTGGCATCT
Source organism: Octopus sinensis (assembly GCF_006345805.1). NCBI lineage: Eukaryota > Metazoa > Mollusca > Cephalopoda > Octopoda > Octopodidae > Octopus > Octopus sinensis. The sequence continues at coordinate 103,007,305 of NC_043005.1, read as the reverse complement.
TGGGCAAGTGTCTTCTGCTATAGCCCCGGGCCGACCAATGCCTTGTGAGTGGATTTGGTAGACGGAAACTGAAAGAAGCCTGTCGTATATATGTATATATATATGTATGCGTGTGTTTGTGTGTCTGTGTTTTTCCCCCTAGCATTGCTTGACAACCGATGCTGGTGTGTTTAGGTCCCCGTCACTTAGCGGTTCGGCAAAAAGAGACCGATAGAATAAGTACTAAAAGGTGGTGCTCCAGCATGGCCGCAGTCAGGTGACTGAAACAAGTAAAAGAGTAAAAGAGTAAAAGAGAGTAACTGCCGAATATGTGGAGATGGACCAGAAACAATAAATTATATTATCTCTAGCTGCCCTGTCCTGGCTAACAAGGAATATATTCACAGACATGACAGAGTTGGAACCTACATACATTGGAAGCTATGCCAACATTATGGAATAACAACAGAAAAAAGATGGTATAGGCACACACCAGAAAAGGTCACAGAAAACGAGAAAGCAACCATACTCTGGGATATGCCGATACACACAGATAGAGAAATTAAGGCCAACAGACCAGATATAGTTGTCAGAGATCATGAAGGAAAAAAATGCTTTCTAATTGATGTATCAATACCGGCAGATGACAACGTGTCTCTAAAAGAAATGGAGAAACTCTCAAAATACAAAGACCTGGAAATAGAGGTAACTAGAATGTGGAATCTGAAAGCAGAAACAATTCCTATCAATTCCTAGGTGCATTAGGCATGATAAAAAATATTCAGACAAATATATAACAAAAACACCAGGACTTACAAACACATATAACATACAGAAAATTGCACTACTAGGCACTGCACACATCCTACTCAGAACAATTTCCATACAATAACCATCAGAGCATCACAACAAATCACAGCACATACCCAAGGCACACAGAGCTGCGCTCGGTAGTGAAGTGAAAGTACGCTATAAAAATAAAACTACTGAATAATAATAATATAATAATAATAATAATAAATAATAATAATAATAATAATAATAATAATAATATTAATAATAATAATAATAATAATAATAAATGCCTTGATGCAGTACCAGGCAGTGGCTCTCATGGCTTCTGATCTTAACTGATTGGAAGTGTTATCATGTACGTTATTTTGTCTTGGTATAAAAGATGGGCTACAGCAAATATTCTGCTCAATGCCACAGATTTGCTTGTCAGTTGTTTGACCTTAACCAGTTGAGCATGTCTCTTAGTGGCTGACGATATGTGCACCTCTGATCACGAGCAGAAGTAGTCAGGGAGCATCATAGCCATGTGTTGGGAGGGATTCTTTGGGGTTTGAATAATTCACCTCTGGAAACATGGGTGGTTCCTTCAACATCCTTAAACAACCCTCATTCAGGGACCTTAAGAGTGGGATGGGTTACTCGACCTGAAAAAAATTCTAACTGGGCCCCACCTGCAAGGTCATGTGCTGTTTATCTTGATATGAGATCACCAATTCGCGCACATATGGTTGTGATGCATGTGTCTAGTGTACCCTTATCAGACGGGTAGTCATGATGGGTATACTGGGCTTCGTATATTTTACCCCAATGTCACTTTGATGGCATGCAATGCTCTCTCATTCAATAATAATAATAATAATAATAATAATGATAAATGCCCTGATGCTGTACCAGGCAGCGGCTCTCATGGCTTCTGATCTTAACTGACTGGAAGTTTTATCATGTACATTGTTTAGTCTTGGTATAAAAGATGGCTTACAGCAAATATTCTGCTCAATACCACAGATTTACTTGTCAGTTGTTTGACCTTAATCAGTTGAGCATGTCCCTTAGTGGCTGACGATATGTGCATCTCTGATCACGAGCAGAAGTAGTCAGGGTGCATCATAGCCATGAGTTGAGAGGGATTCTTTTGGGTTTGAATGATCCACCTCTGGAAACATGGGTGTTTCATTCAACATCCTTAAACAACCCTTAATCAGGGACCTTTTGAGTGGGATGGGTTACCCAACCAGAAGAAAATTCTAACTGGGCCCCACCCGCAAAGTCATGCGCTGTTTATTTTGTTATGAGATCACCATGTCACGCACATATGGTTGTGATGCATGTGCCTGGTGTACCCTTATCATACGGGTAGTCATGATGGGTATACTGGGTTTCGTATATTTGTACCCTTGTGTCACTTTGATGGCATGCACTGCTCTCTCACTCAATAATAATAATAATAATAATAATAATAATAATAATAATAATAATAATAATGATAATAATAATAATAATACTAATAATAATAATAATACTAATCATAATAATAATAATAATGATAATAATAATAATAACAATTATGATGTCAAAAGCAATTTACGTATTCAAGATATACCTCTTTCAAGGTGAATTTCAGTTATTTCCTGGGGAGTAGAACTCTTTAAGAAGAATATGTATTTTTCTTGCTCGGTTGCATGTTCGAGCCTGGTTTCTGTCATCAGAAGTAATTAAAGCACCTAATTAGGATTTCCTAGTCATGCGTCAACTGATAAATTATCAGGATATTGATCCAGAAATCAGTAATGGTGCTGCCATAAAGATTCTCCAACCAACTGTGGCTCTATCCATATTTCATGCCAATGTTCCAAGTGAGGTTGAGGCAAGTATTGCTCAGATTATACTGGAAGCAGACACAAGTCAAGAAGGGAAGAGGAAAACAGAAATCAACTGAAGATGTACATTCTGCACCGAAATGTCTTTTCTTCCTTTATAAACATCGAGTTTTGTCTTTTACAACGCCTGCTAGAAAAAATTTCTACGAGAGATACCATCAACAAAACCCTTCAAAATGGAAGAATGATCCTTGTTACAAAAGTGGACTTGAAAAAACTTGAGAAGACAATGTGGACACTGGGCACTGAATATTGAACATTATTTTTGCATTAAAGAAGATTTTGTGGCAGCTGTGTATGTTTTACAGTTTTCAGTAACGACCTGTAACATAAATTGTTTCTCACTTTCATCTTTTGGAGAATCTTATTGTAATCCTGAATGAGTTTGACGCCTCTATCTGTAATATCATTCACAACAACTGTCTTCTCAAGTTTTTTCAAGTCCACTTTTGTAACAAGGATCATTCTTCAAAATGGAAGAATGATCCTTGTTACAAAAGTGGACTTGAAAAAACTTGAGAAGACAGTTGTTGTGAATGATATTACAGATAGAGGCGTCAAACTCATTCAGGATTACAATAAGATTCTCCAAAAGATGAAAGTGAGAAACAATTTATGTTACAGGTCGTTACTGAAAACTGTAAAACATACACAGCTGCCACAAAATCTTCTTTAATGCAAAAATAATGTTCAATATTCAGTGCCCAGTGTCCACATTACATTTTTGATTGTGTAGAAAATATTGTTGTAAATGAAAAGGCGTTTCTTATATAGAGGTTTTGTGCATTATTAAAAAAAACCTAATATGCCTTAAGTCCTTCAAACTCTTTCAGGAGTTTTTCAAATTAACTATTGATAAATGTGTTTCAGAATGTTTTTAAACATATGTTGAAAGGCGTGGATGTGTCCATATAAATTTCGCAAAGAAGAAAACAGAAAATGGTATAGAAACGGAAAATCATACCGCTTTTGTACAGAATTAATCGTTGCGTATACTATGTTCCCACTTCGAAGCGTTTGAAGGTCACCTAACAGTTATCCAATTAAGCCGAGATTTTGCATACCCCGTTTGTTGTTTATTGGAACAGGATTAGGGTCTGGAAGCAGTAAAATGTTAACTTTCAGAAAATTACCTATTGCTGATATATGTATACATAATTACATAATTATATATATATATATATATATGTACATACATATATACAAACACACAGACATACATCATCCATACACACATACATATATACATACATATATATATATATATATATATATATATATATATATATATATATATATATACATATATATAAAATGTATATGCCGATAGTATAATTCTACAAAGGGTGCTCTCCACCTGGTAAGAATCATGTATTGTTGTGTAAGGGTCACAATACATGTCTTCGGGCGCTACGAATAGTTTCACTTGCCTGAAAATCTACACACGTTCCTCAGGCGCAGACCACACTTCGTCCTGAACTAAGAACTTTAAATATGGCGTGGGACGTGAGAAAATATTTAAAAAATGGCAGTATATAGAAACCGTAACTTCTAACCAGAGAATGTACCCCGGAAACCTGATGTAAATGTAAATAATGTACGAAATTAAATGTAAATTGTTTAAGGAGAGTAAAAATGCATATGAAAAATAATGTAGAGAATATAAAGTAAAAATGTGGATATATGAATATAGAGAAATGTCGGGAACATAAACATCTATAAAAGCTATTAAGGATATGAAATATAAAGGATAAAAAAAAACTTTAAAAAACACGTGTACTCTTTGAAAGAGGATAAAACACCATACGCGATTGAATGGAAAATAATCGAAACAACCACACCTTATGAGAATGGATCAAAGAAATATAGACTTTCCTTGGCAGGAAGAGCACAGATACTGTTGAGATCTAAAATCCCCAAAACAATATTGAACAAAAGATCTGAAAATTTCAGTAGTTGCAGACACATGCAAAAATATATATTAAAAATCTGGACAAGCCCACCCATCCTAGATTGATCAGACATCCACCCCGACCTTATTATCTAAAGACTAAGGAAGTTAGATCGCTTACTACTATAGACTTTTCCGCACTTTATTTTAGTATTTCTTTAGGTTCATTTTTTATATAATAATATATTAGAAATGTTTGCGTATTCACTTTTCTCGCGAAAACGGCTTCACCAATTGCTTTCCATACTTGTGATGTATGAATAATTTTATCTCGGACAAATAATAGGTTTGATTTTTTTAATTAAAAATATAAAATATTGCTTTTTTATATTATATTTACGGCTTTGAAAACTTTTTAATATATTTACCTCCGGCTTTCTAGCATCAGTGAAGTAACAAATCACTTTATGTATTTCTCTGTATCCATCTCTCTCTTTATCTATCTCTCTGTCTATATCTCCCTATCCATCCGTCTCTCTCTCTATCTCTCTCTTTAACATATCTCTTCATCTATGTGTATATCTCTATCTGTCTTTATCTCTCTATTTCTACATCTATCTCTGTATTTATTTGCCTATATCTTATCTATCTTTATGCAACATATCCAAGAATACAACGTTAGCAAGGCTCCTTACGGATGCCGAATTTATTGTCTGGGATGAGGCAACAATGTCCCATAAGGCAGCCTTTGAAGCGCTTGATAGAACACTACCAGACTTCAGAAACAATAAGAAGATCATGGGTGGTGTCACCCTCCCCATGGCTGGTGACTTCAGGCAAACCCTTCCTGTCATTCCCAGAGGAACAAGGGCAGATGAGCTGAGAGCATACACCAAGTCCTTATATATCTGGCAACATGTCAAGCAGCTTACTCTGACAACCAACATGAGGGTTCAGATTCCTGGTGACCCGTTAGCCGAACAGTTCTCCAACAAGTTACTTGACATTGGAAATGGAAAACTTCCACAAGATCCAGAAGATAGTCTGCACCACCTTGTGGCAATATGACTATCTCCCTTGAAGAACGGATGAGCAAGGTGTTTCCAAATATTGCCACAGGCTATAAAAGTCACAAGTGGCTGTGTGAAAGAACAAGCAACGGATTACCCAGTGGAATTCTTCAATTCACTACACATTCTGATCGTGAAAACACGTGCTTCTATAATTCTATTAAGAAAACTTGATGCACCCAGATTCTGCAATGGAACAAGGTTAGTTGTTAAAATAGCCATGCCCCATGTGTTAGAAGCAGCAATAATTACAGGCAACATGATGAGTGAAAATGTTTTCATTCCAAGGATACCTCTCATCTCAAACGATCAACCCTTTCAGTTGAAGAGATTGCAGTGTCCTGTCAAACTTAGCTTTACAATTTCTGTCTGCAAAGCACAAGGTCAATCTCTAAAGGTCGTGGGACTTAACTTCTTTCAACCTTGCTTCTCACATGGTCAGCTGTATGTTGGATGTTCTAGAGTTGGAGATAAAAAGAATCTCTTAATTCTCAGTGATAAACGTGACAAGACAGAAAACATATGAAGAGACACTTATATGAATAGCAGGTCCATATCATATACAGAAGTGTAAAGCCATTGAGTGTTTAAGTAAGTATTTCTGTTATACTTTCACTTTTTGACTGAGATCTGTGTGTATAAAAGTGAAACAATAATGTTTGTGTGTTTGTGTGTGTGTGTGTGTTTACTCTACGTACAGCCTTTCACCGTTTATAATCTGTACCTGTTTTGGAGTTACAAAATAAGTTAGACAAATATGTATTTACTTTATATTACATATAAGAGTTGCAAACTTTCTTTTCTGCAACATATGCCTATGCTGGCATAAGTTGCAGAATTATGTAGAAAGTTGGTATCTCAGCTACTAGCAGTCGAGAACTGCGTAATCTAGATAGCGTTTTTAAATTTCATTATTTTCTTTAAGCCAGGCAACGCCGGGTATTTCTGATTGTCCTTTATATTTTTAATCCTTTATAACTTTTTTCATTCCTGACATTTTTTATATTATACATTTTTACCTTATATTTTATACATTATTCTTCATATACATTTTTACTCTCCTTACATCATTTACATTTAGTTTACATATAATTTCGTACATTATTTATATTTACCTCAGGTTTTCTGGGTTCGTTTTCTATATGCTACCATTTTTACACGTTGTTTTCGCGTTTTCTCACGTCCCACGCCATATTTACAGATCTTAGTTCAACACGAAGAATGGGTTGTGCCTGAAAAACGTGTTTAGATTTTCAGACACTTGAAACTATTAGTGGCGCCCGAAGACATGAATCGTGGCCCTTCAACGACATGGTTGTAATTGAGAGGAATCGGGCTTGAACGTTACAACTTAATGTGCATGGTCAGCGGATTTTGCGGATAATCTGTGCCGAGCGGTTTCACTCTGCGTATTTTAGCATCGTTACTATAGCAACAGTCCGAATACTTATTGATCAGATCACGTATATTTATATATCATCAGACATAAGTTTTATAAACTACAAAATATAAATACCCACACTCAAGACCCCCTTCGGTCAGACACTGACCATGGGCTTGCACCTAGAAATTTACCCTCCCAGGCACAAGTCTGGGCAAGGTTGTTTATGGAAGACCAGCAGTCACCCG
>NC_043005.1:102970064-102990064 GCF_006345805.1 Octopus sinensis | reverse complement strand
CTTGTTGTTCTTAGTCTTCATAAATGACTTGCCCGACGACCTCACGCAACACACCCTTCTATTTGCCGACGATATCAAACTGGTCGCTCCTCGCGGTAATATAGAGGATCTTCGTCGATGCCTCCACCAAATTTGGAAGTGGTCTAACGATTGGGACCTGTGTCTGAAGGTGTCAAAGTGCTGTCATCTGCCTGTCGGCTCTACTCCTGCAACTCAACTTGATTTCGAGCCGGGTCGTCTGCTGCTGGAGAGGACCGATCAGGTAAAGGACCTGGGTATCTTGGTGGATTCCTCCTTTTCGCCTTCGGCCCAGTGCGTCCATGCTGCCAACAAAGCACGCGGAATTCTGTTCTTGATTCGACGGTCATTCGGAATGCTCACAGCAGCCATATTCCTACCACTCTATGTCACGCTGGTGAGACCCATATTGGAGTATAGGATTCAAGCCTCTTCTCCTTATCTCCTCAAAGACATACAGCATCTCGAAAGAGTCCAGAAGCTGGCTACCCGCATGGTTCATGGTCTCAAAAATTTGTCCTACGAAGAGAGGCTGAGGACGCTCGACCTTTATTCTCTTGAAAAACGCCGCCGCCGTGGTGATCTCATTCTCGCCCACAACATCATAAGCGGAAAGTGTAACCTCTCGAAAGAGCTGTTCTTCACTCCTGCTCCAGAGCGTCGGCTGCGGGGTCATTCCGAAAAGCTCTACCTGCGACGATTTCATTTCAATCGAAGGAGAGGAGCTTTCTCCGTCCGGGTTGCGGATCCGTGGAACAAGCTGCCAGACGAGATGGTGAAGATGCCGACGACCGCTTTGTTCAAAGCCTCCCTGGACATCAAGTGGCCTGAACTCTTTACATGAACACCACCCTGTACTTAACTCCATGACCCCCTACATGGCCTTGCTATTTGCTTTTGAGCCAAATTAACTAACTAACTAACTAACATCCGGACTCCATTTAAAGTTGATGAGATCCTTTTCCTCTTTGATCTCTTTCGGGACAATGTGAAACAGGCAGGGCCTATTGAGGAAAAGAAATTATGTGGCAGTGTACCTATATGCTGTGATCCTGAATTTGGCAGGGGACGTATGGCCCGTGGTCCCAGCTTTGGATGAACCTTGAAACTAATGTTCAGGCCGTTTGGGCAAAGTTGGCGATATATTCTCCACATCGCACAAATAATATACCGCTCGCGGCGGCGTTGGAGAGAGTAGAGTACCAAGGCTTTAAGGCGGTCCCAATAATCGAAAGCATTCATGCCTTCAATTCTTTTAGTGAGTGTCCTTTGGAGTGATTCAATATTATATATATATATAGTGAGAGAGAGAGAGAGAGAGAGAGAGAGAGAGAGAGAGAGAGACGTATAGATAGATAGATAGATAGATATAGATAGATAGATAGATAGATAGATAGATAGATAGATAGATAGATAAATAAATAGATAGACAGTGTTGGAGAATTTACGAAAGTTTTTGGGCAAATAAATACAGATTTGATTGACTAACGTCCAAACAAGAATGGATTTGGATGCACATACACACACCTACACGAAAAATGACACATACCTGCATACGCATATGCGTTCACACGCACAGATATTTTATGCAAGAATCATATAAAATGGATTTAATGACCATAAATTAAGGAAAGCTGTGAAAATAAAAACCTTATACATAGACTTCTGAACTTCGAGTGTTGAAAGATCACGATTCTAGCTATCAATGCTCATGTAGTTTTTATACGGTTTCTATTTTTCCTTTGATGATAAGTATACCTTTCATTAAATTATTAATATATATGACTTCCGTATCGCCGTTTATCGTTAACCCCACGGTGACGGCGCTAAAAAAAAGACCATGATCTCAGCATTGTAACGTTGTAAAATTTATATGGAATGTAAATTACGCCATGCTGCTCTTAGCATATTTATAGATGTTTTCGGTCTAGCTTGGATTCTTTGCCATTAAATTTGAATTCTTTGCAATCAAATTTGATGGCAAAGAATTCAAATTTAATGGCAAAGAACCTAAACTAGATCGAAAACATATATATATATATATATTGTTCTGTATGATACTGTAGGTATATAGACTTAGGCTGACAAAATCAAAAATAATTTTTACCAGAGACGAAATCAGTCGGCCCGATATACTCTGAACAGTGGTAAATCTACATATTCTAGACTAAAATGAGGGTAAATATAAATTAAGTATATGGTATATCACGTACGTGTTTAACTCAGGTAACACCTGGAAACCCTTTTTTGCATGAGTGGTCTCTCGTTTCTTGCATTTGGAGATGGACCAGACAGTTACTACGACTGGATGCTCTGTATTGGGCAAGTTCCAATGACTTTTGAAACTGCTTTACTCTGGCTGGTTCTATATTGCCTCTCTTGTCTTATATGTGTGTGCTTGTCATAAATACACCCAGTCTTAGTACTGAAAGTATTGTGCAACACAATGGCTGCTTGTAATTGTGGTTGGGAAAACTAATATATTTGTTGGACATACACAGAAATTGATGTTTATCGGTAAGTTTGGTCCAGCATTGTAGAGATTACAGAAAAGGATTCAGTTGGCAAGCATGGAGAGTTTGAAATGTAGTGGATATAGAACACGATACTGCTGGTCAGTAGTTTTGTGCTTAAGAGAGCGGGTGCATTAAAGCTAAGATAGTGTTAAAGTTGATCCTACAAATTAGATGGAATCTTCGCCTGTGATAAACATCAGGTATTGAGACTAAGGCTTTCAATCTGCGTTGCAGTAGCAGTAGTAGTAGTAGTAGTGTCTCTAGAGTTGTCGGAAGCAGATATGCACTTCACATAAGAAGAGGTGTTCGGCAAAACTGGTTTCGATATCGAGCAATATTCTATTGTATATCATTTGAATGGAAATATTTTCGGTTCTGTGTAGGAGAGGGTTTCGGTAAAACCAGCGACAGTATCTAGATGCTCGAGGGGGGTTACCTAAATACACACACTTGAAAAGTACGATGGCATACAGAAGCATGCATGCAGATGTTTTTCCATGTGGCGTATTTCTATGCGTATCTGTGCATACCTATGTATGACAATTCATAATTCATTCGTTTACTTTCCCTATTGCCCGTCTCTTTGTTTTTCGGAATGTGTATATATACAGGTATATATATATATATATATATATATATATATTATATATATATATATATATATATATATATATATATATAAACATGTATATATATATATATATATATATTATATATATGTATATATATATACATATATATGTATATGTATATGTATATGTATATGTATATGTATATATATATATATAATATATATATATATATATATAAATATATATATATATATACAAGTATATATATATGTATATGTATATGTATGTATATATTTATATATGTATATATATATATGTATATATATAAACAATTAATAATAATTAAGGGTAAAATTAATTAATTAATTAATTAATAATTAATAATTTTACCAAGTATTTCGGCCTGTTAAAAGAACCATTATCGGTAAACTGAAACAAAAATTCTTATAATTATGAGTATAATCATAATTAGAGTTCAGCAAAAAATTTGCTTCACCACATACCGAAATTTAAAAATAGCAGCCAAAATTGGCTATTTATCTACCATAAGAAAATCTTCCAGATAGTCTGGGACAATTTGTTATGGTAGGGAAATAGCTAGTTTTAACTACTATTTCTAAATTTCAGGATGTGTTGAAGCAAATTTTTTGCTGAACCCTACTTATAATTATACTCATAATCATAAGAATTTTTGTTTATATATATATATATGGGTATAGGGTAAAGAAACCCTTCGGTGATGAATGACCATGTGGTTGCACTAGAAAGTTACCTTCCGAGGCACAATTTCGGGCAAGATGGTTATTGGAAGACCAGCAGTTGCTCATGCAACCCAGACATCTCTCCACATGCCACCAATGTTATCCAAGGAAAATTCCCAACACCGATACAGCTTGGCACCGATGAGATCGCAATTCATTTCTAAAGCTGAGTGAACTGAAATCGAACCAGGAAATGATCTAGGAATCGAACTCACTACTTCGGGATTGTGAGTCCGACGCTCTGACAACTGAGCCATGCGCATTGACTGTATATATGCATGTATATATATGTGTGTGTGTGTGTGTAAGAATATATATATATGTGTATGTGTGTTGATATGTATATGTCTGTATATATATAAATATATATATATACACACATATATGTACCTATGTCTGTGTTTATGCGTGTGTGTGTGTGTGCGTGTATGTTTTCCTGTGTAGTTCAGTATTATTTTAAGTAGTACATATGGCGTGGCATATTATCCCATTTACTTTCAAGATAGATATACAACAAAATACGCCTGGAAGAAAACACACACACACACGCAGGCAAATACGCACAGAGGCACACACACAAACACACTCACACACACATGCACACAAGCACAAACAATGAAAGAAACATACAGACGAAAGTTTATTATAATAAAATCAGAAAATTTTGATTCATATCTGAAAATCTTTCGATTTCTACATTCTGTGTAATTTCTCTATAACAATAGCTTATAAAAAACAAAATTATCGATTTAAGCTTCCATCAATATACATTGTATCAAGATTATTTTCCTTGCTTCTCTGGAGTGCCTTAGATACATTTCAACAGTATGCCATTATATAGGTGACAGCGTTCAGAGAAAAATGTTATAGCGTTCCAAAAGCGAAGTAAGTAGTTCTGCTTTCTGACTGGTTGCAGTCAAATGCATCACTATACACATACATACATACATAATATAATACGTATACGTATGTGTATGAATGTATATGAGTGTGCGTGTGTATGTGTGTGTATGTGTGTTTGTGTGTATATGTGGGCCTATGTGCGTCTGCGTGTATTGCCATTCGTTTTCATGTCGCGTAACAATAAAAGCTATTTCACATTTAGATTTAACATGCGGATTACCCCTAAGTCACTGTCACCGCTATCTTCTAAATAATATTATGAATACATATGTGTCCGTGTGTATGTGTGCGTGCGTGTGTGAGTGGGAGTGGTTGTGGGTGCACGTGTGGGAGTATGTTCATCGAGCGAAAGAGTTAAATATATATCTATAGATATATCATATACACACATACAGGCGCCGGAGTGGCTGTGTAGTAAGTAGCTTGCTTACTTCCGGTTACCCCGAGTTCACTTGGTTTTGTTGTTTGTGTCCGACATTGGTTTAATTAATATCTAGTTTATTATGTCAGTAGGATATAGATTCTCGTCCACGCAGCAACGACTATACGATATTTAAAAGGATATAAAAAGCTGGAATGCATGTATCAATATAACACTCCTCCGTAGGGCCCATTTTTTAAAATCTTCCTATGGTAATTATTTTTCCGATTTTAGTCCATCACATCCATACAAGAATCTATCTAAATACGAATACGGCAGTACGTGGCCTATCAATACTGTCTATAGATTAAATATGATACATATATTACACTTTTTATTCAATATTGACTCAATTGCGTATACCTGATTTTATTCAGCCGGGCGGCTATTTGCTTGATCAGCGAATGTCTTATTCGGTGTTTCCTGCACCGGCATATGATACATTCTCATACATGCCAATGCCTGCCTCCGTATACGCTCCCTCACAAAGCCATGCAATGGACAATATGCATGTGGTTAACTTGCTTGCCACAGCAAAGCTGATTCTTTTTAGCTCGCTCCGGTATTTTTTGTGTTTTTAACACCGCATATCAATAAGAATTACTTCTGAGGTACGATTACAGCAGTAGCTGGTCTATTAATGCTGTATATTCATAAAATACGGTTATTCTAATTGAATACTTCTTTAGTTGCATATACCGGTTATATATTTGAGTGGTTATTCTGAATATCAATGATTTTTTCCCCTGCTTCTCATATAATTAGGCGACGATTCTCCCCGAGGCATGAGAGACACTGCGAGAACACAACATTGAAGAAGTCCGGCGACCAAACTGGTGCAGTTGAATGAAGTTTCCCTCTCACCTTCAACATTAAATTTGTGTTTAATACTGTACGCTCTGAGAACTATTATTTCATGATTAATATCACAGTAACTTGCCTATCAACAGTGTACATACATTACGTATGAAATACAGCTGGGTGGTCATCTTTATTCAATATTAACTCAGTTACGAATACTGAATTTTTCTTCAGCCAGGGAGTTATTCGCAACGTAAGGGAGTAATTTACTCAATTTTATCTGTCTTTCTCTCTCATTGTCTCTCATCCGCTCTCCTTAAGACACACATACACACACACATATACAAAGAGTAAGAAATAGAGAGAGAGAGAGAGAGAGAGAGAGAGAGAGAGAGAAATAGAGAAAAAATATCAAATAGAAACGAGGAATGAAATTGAGATGCAATAGTGTGTATTTTATTGCAAGGATATCTATTATTTGTATTGATAGGATAATATAAGAGTTAACATTTCAGCAGATATTTTTTGTAGATTTGAGACAGTCAAAAGGAAGAAAAGCAAAGTCTATATTATCACTTGTCTCCTGAGACAACAAGCTATCTAATTAATAGATATAAACATCACCTCTTTTGTTTTATCTATGTATAATTATAAACATACAAACATACAAATACACACATGCATATCTTCTGTCACTCATGCACATACACATCAAACACGAACACTGTAGTACAACCATACTTATAGACATAATAACATACACAAATACTTGCATATACACCTACATCCGCATACATATATGTACACAAACATGCAAACATATACAGAATCACACACACACACACGCACACGCATGAACACGCGCACGAACTCAAACGAGAGGAAAACATTTTCAAGCGCCTATGTAAATTAATAAGAAAACAGGAAAACATGTTTTTGTTAAATAATAAGATAAATAAATAAATAACTTTGTTATAATGTGTCATTCGGTGTGTCAACGTGAGTGATTGTTCTCATTTTTATATTCAAAATCGAGGAGAATATATTAAAACAAAACATGTGAAGTTGTCATTTCAAGAAAATTTACATCCAGCGAATTCAATAGACAGATTTTATCTTCAGAGACGTTTGGGAAATGATTTTTTCAGAATACTTTTGTAAATCTCAGTTTTAATATTCTGTTTTTTAATGTCGTTTTGTAATTTTTACCTCACAATTTTTTCTTTTCTTTTCTTTATTTTTTTACAGTGTTTCATGAAATTTGAAAGAATATTTTCAGAAATGTTAAGAAAATTTACCTTGAAAATAATGATGTTTTCAATCATATGCATTTTAACAAATACATACACAGAGAGACAGACAAACAGACAGACATACACACACATGAATGTATGTATGTAGACATACACACACATGAATGTATGTATGTATGTATGTATGTATGTATGTATGTATGCATGCATGTATGTATGCGTGTATGTTTAAATAATACCTTGAATGTGATGGGCAATTAGGAAGTGAAAAAACGTGAAGCCGCTTGGAATAGGTGACTTAGACAGCTGAGTAATGAGCCAGATGAAATTTAATATAGTCTTTTCATATTCTGAGTTCAGATCCCTTTAGGAATGAGTTTATACGTTACTCCACCAAAGTGAGTCTCTTAAAGTCGTTTTAATTATATCAGATTTTTCTTCATATCAAATCCTAAGGTTTTTCAGAGTAGAACGTATTAGATAGAAATGTTCTTGACATCCTGTACCTCTTTGATCAAGGATGCCCGGGACCAAACAGGATTACTTAATTTGCTACAATTAGACGCTATATTTCTTTAAGCATTGTCTTAAAAATAATATATTTCAGATGGTTGATTCTGGTAAACTAATGCCGTATAAGTTTTCTTAGACGGAGAAAACTGATTAATGCAATCCTTCAAATACAAAAAGAGAAAATGGTTAACACAAACGGGATAAATGTGAGGAGAGACAACAGCTACAACAATATTTACAACTGAACATTACATAGGTTCGATTAAGCTGCCAATATATTCCCAATATATCTTGTATTGAGTTGTCCGGAAAGTTCGTGCCGATTTTTAAAGGAAGGAAAAAGATCAATAAATACTTGCCATTACATTTTTAATCAACCAAATATGAACCATTCTGTTGCACAATGTGTCTCCATCTTTCCTTTAACTTGAAAATACCCTCTTCCCAGAGTTGAGGTGGTTTCATGGCAAAGAATTCATGAAGATATCTTTTTATATCATCCAAGGAAATGACATTTTTACCATTAAGACTATTCTGCAGAGACCTGAATAAGTGGGAATCCGAAGAAGCAATATCTGGTGAATATGGAGGGTGGGGTAACACATCCCAGCCGAGCTGCAGCAATTTTTGTCTGATTCCCAAAGCATCAAGTGCCGAAAATGAACTTTCTTATCTTCCATTTTAAAGGGTTACAAAATTAACACAGGCTATAGGAACATAAACCTTCTGCCACGAAAACATAGCTTAAACTGTGCTCTAAATGGGGGTGTAGTCAGATCCTATTTTATGGACTCAAACATGTTCTAAAATAAGTCGAAAGTTAAGCTACTATAAATCGGCACGAACTTTCCGGACAACCCAATATTTAACTTACAAATTAATGATGATATGACAGAAGACTATTATGTAGCATGCGAACTTGATAACGTATGTTACAACATAGAAAATTTAGAATGCATAAATGATCGCGAATCAAGAATGATACATGACTGAATCCAGTTGAAATCCCTCAAGCCAATACATTAACTTCACCTATTACTATGATTTACCTGAAAGATTTTCATTTACACAACTGATTTTCATCGATTTAATTATAATTTGATAAGAAAACAGAAAAATAGAAATTACGGGTAAATGGTCAAAAGATTTCAATTGCTGAAATATAGGGAAAGTTAAGTTTAATCAGCTATTGAGATTAAGACTGCCACAAGGTACATTGGTTGCCTTATACCCGAGTTCACTCTGTATCAAGCCAGGTTTTCGGTTGGTGAGAATTTCCTCTCCCCCTCCTAACACACCCACGATAATTTTTAAGTGATATAGGTACTGTTCTTCTTTCGTGAAGGAAAAATAAAAATAAAATATTTCGAATTGCAAAATATTCTGACCCTCCTGCTTTCAAAAGCGCTGTGTATTTATGGCTTGCGTTAATAACACAAGGCATAATGTGCAGCATATTACTTTGCAGAAGCATAACTTCAAGGCAACAAATATTCAGAGTAGTGTATTGATGAACAACGTATTTGACTACTATCTATCTATCTATCTATCTATCTATCTATCTATCTATCTATCTATCTATCTATCTATCTATCTATCTATCTATTTATCTATCTATCTATCTATCTATCTATCTATCTATCTATCTATCTACCTACCTATCTATGTATCTATCTATCTATTTATCTATCTATCAATCTATCTATCTACCTACATACCTACATTACTACTTACATAAATAGAACAGAACTGATAGTTAGTAGTTCTATTCTATTCATCTACATGGAATATACGAGAAAATATTATTAACTACGACAATTATTTCGACATATCTAACATTGATCCCTCACGAGTGGGACGCTAAACGACTGATTCAAGAGCATCCGTTGGTGCAGATGTGTTTCGTCGGGTGATAAATAGAAAAGAACTGGTTAAAATAACGATTCTGCAATATATCTTCTCATTTTGTAGAAAGAAAAACAGCAAAACTAAGGAAATATCTTTATTTATACAGAAGATTAAAAAGAACTCAGAGATGCAAAAAAGAAACGAACACGCAATACAACGAGAAAAGTATTAAAAATTACCGTATATATGTATATGTATGTATGTATGTATGTATGTATGTATGTATGTATGTATGTATGTATGTATGTATGTATGTATGTATGTAAGTATCTATCTATCTATCTATCTATCTATGTATCTATGTATCTCTCTATCTATGTATCTATCTATGTATCTATATCTATCTATCTATCTATATATATATGTATATATACATACGTGCACATGCATATATATATATATACGTACATGCACACATACTTACATATATACATACATGCATACATACATACATACATACATACATACATACATACGCACATGCATATATATGCTTATGTTTGTCTATGCTTGAATTTTATTATATATATATATATATAATATATATATATAAAAAGAAAGAAGACAGAATATGGAGAAAGAAAAAGAGATAAAAAGGAAGGAGGGAGTTAATGAAGGAAGGAAGGAAGGAAAGAAATGAAGCTAGTTTGTCAGAAACCTACTGAAGTATGTTTTCTTTTTTTTTGTTTTCTCTTGATGTAAGAAGTAAAAGCGTGGCTTGTAGGCTACCATCCGAGGCTATATAACTTATTGGAGGCAACGTTTGTTGATGTGTTATATATGCAAAATGTATTAAGAAATGGTCGATATCTAAGAAAATGTATAAAATGCATGTATGTCTGCCAGCATACTGGTTTAACTAACTTGAAAATAATAGAAACAACAGCATAGAGGTGAATGTATACGAATCGTCGTTGCTTGGATGCCACCGTATTTATTTAGCTATTTTCATTTTCATTATTCCAACAGTAAAGAAATCTCTCTCACACACACACACGCATGTACACTCACACACACACATATTCACTCACGCACACACATACATAAACATGCACACACGTATACACGCATGAATTAACTGAACATTGTTTACGTTGAAAGTGATGTTATTAGGTGAAGAAAACAGAAACTAGAAAAAAACGTTTCAAGCGATTCGTTATAAGTTTAGCAGAGTTACTTCCCTTTTAGTCATAGATATTTGAAAAGCAGCCATTTTCGTAATCAGTATTTAGCCGAGAACAGATCTACCAGAAGTGAAATCATCCGCTTAAACTGGCGTGAGGAGAAAAGTAAAGCAAAAACCACGTTATATTGCACACATCATTCCCATATTAAATAATGATAGGAGCACTATTCTGCTTACGTTAATGTATAACTTTGCACAGGTAACCGAAGCACTTAACTACAATCACCACCACCACCGCCATTGCCAGCACCACTACCCCCACCACCATCATCATCATCATCATCATCATCATCATCATCATCATCATCATCATCATCATCATCCTTCTCGTTATCATCACATCAGTGTCATCATAAATTTAACATGTTGTCACGATATTACGATTGCGTTTCGTTTCGGAAAGCACGCACGTTTCTCCCATGTCCTTCTCCCCTCCAACCATTCCTCCTCGCAGTTCTCCTTTTACTGCACCTTCTTACCGATGTATCTCCTCCGACATCTGCTGCGTTTCTGTCTACATAATCACTATCTCCATTCTCATCTCTACCATCGTTCCCACAACCAAGAGTATCACCACTGCCCTCCTCCTTACCAGCTGCCCCAGTACTAACACAACAATCACCGACATTCTCATATTCAAACGCTGCAAGAAAAAAAAAAAAATTAATAATAATAGGAAAATAAAATAAAGAATAAATAGATAAAATGATCGAAAAATTAAAAGGAAGCTTGCACGCACACATATATTGATCATGCACGTACACAGCCATACTTACAGGTACACTGAACACATATATGTTCTGACAGCCATCTAGATACACACTGACACACAAATCCACACACATGTGCGCATATATACACACTTCACGTCTAAAACCATAGCACGCAAAGCAATACACCAGACACACACACTGTCAGTTGTATAGTCGCGTATTCACATAAATGCACATCCATATAGGTCCACACACCAACAATACACTCACACAGATACGGTAATACACAAACACAAGCAACCTCACAAACACACACGTATACACACACGCGCAAGTGCATACACATATACCGTACACACGCAAAACAAACACACACACTCGAGCAGCCTCGCACAGGCGCATACAAACACGCGCACACAAAACTATACCCAAGCACAAAACAAAATATCATTCCAGCACACTTGCACGTGATTGGCTATCGATTATGCTGGTGCGCGTATTAGTCTGTCTCATTTAGCTGACACACAAGAGTACTTTCAGAGAACTTCCAAAACTGATGGAGCTGTGTGTGTCTATAAATATTAGTTGTTTGCACGCAGCTTCATGAATAATTGAATTACTAACCGTTTGTGTTCCGCCTCACAACTACCTCATTCCACTAACGACATCATCAGTTCCACAACGCTACTATTAATAAATAATCTCCTAACGATCACTAGCACAGAATATATACATACATACAATATATATGCATACATACATACATACATACATACATACATACATACATACATACATACATACATACATATATTATATTCTATATATACGTACGTCATTCCGGCAACATCTTTTTCGTATAACTACGAAGATAGAGTTGGATATTTATCGTGGAAGAACCAGCATAGAATTGGAGCATAATGTACTTACATATATGTATATGTCTGATGTATATATATATATATATATATATATTATATATATATATATATATATATATATATCTGTATGTATATATATGTATATATATATCGTGGCACACCGTCGGTTACACAACGAGGGTTCTAGTTGATCCGACCAACCTTTACAGCCTGCTCGTGAAATGAATGTGCAAGTGGCTGAGCAATCTGTAGACACGTGTACCGTTAACGTGCAGAGGGTGGTGACGGTAAAAGAATTTTGTCCATATGCTTCACTCTGCTAAAAGTTTCAGATCTGGAATTTAAGTACAACAGTGGGATTCTTAGATCTAAAAATAATGTGCGCGGTCTCTCAGCTACGGTGGGCTATACGTCGGTAGCCAACTCTGTGACTGTACCTTTGTCGATGCGCAGGATATGTATATACGTGTGTGTGTGTGTGTATGGAGAGAGAGAGAGAGAGAGAGAGAGAGAGAGAGCGAGAGAGGACGAGATCGAGAGAGCGAGAGAGGGATTGCCAAATGAATATAGTTGAGAAGGGCCTAACAGTCTATACAAATCAAAGATTATAATTATGAATTAAAAATAGAAACAGCACGGAAGTCTGTTTATAGATTCTTTTTACGCTGTATATTTGTTACATTAAGTGAATTTTATAAAATATTACCGGTTTCGATGACTATGTCCATCTTCTTCAACATTAAATATACAAAGACAAAGATTAGAAAAGAAAACGTAGAAAGTAGAAATTAGGGCAGTTTGTTCTCGTATTTTGTGTGTAGTTAAGAATATGAATGATAGTTTTTCTTAAAGTCTCTTCGTATATAAGTTTCTTTTATTTTATGCAGGGGTTGGAATGGGTTTGAAGAGGTCAAGTCTCTGAAATTATATTGAGTTCAGCAGCCGATTTATTTCTTACAAAGAATAAGTTCAGGTTTTGTGTGTATGTGTATATATTGTGTTGAATGTCCAAATTAAGAATGGATTTAAGAATGGTTACATATACATATATATACATATATATATATATTATATATATATATATAGATATATATATATATATATATACATATATGCATACATATATATAATATATATATATATATATATATGTGTGTGTGTGTGTGTGTGTGTGGAGTGGGGCAAGTCGCCGTCCACGTCTAGTGGTTAGGACCCCCACGTTGTGTCCGTGGTAACCGAGATTCGAATCCTGGTCACGGCAGCCCGTCTGTGTTCTTTAACTTTTAAAATGGCGGTGGCCCAGCATGGCCACAGCTCGTGAGCTGAAACTAGATAAAATAAAATATATATATATACACACACACTAATATATATATATATATATATATATATATATATTTGCATATATAAGCAGAGGGAGAGAGAGAGTGTGAGAGAAAGAAAATGTAACTATATGAATAAGTTTCCTTTTCAAATACAGATAATCCTGTCGTCGAATTGTGAGCTACAGCAACCTATATATTTCTCAATAGTAGTAAATTCAATATATATTATACACAAATTAGATTTAAAATGGATGTACGAGGAAGGAATATTAACAGGAAAATAAAATTCGTTACTCACATTTTGCGTTCTTCATAATATTTTGTAGTTAAAAGTAAATAGATCTGTCAGATATTTAAAAGTATAACACGTATCACATTTGACAGGAGAAAGCTTTAATAATTAAAAAATAAAAGAAAACTAACCAAATAATTAGAGAAAATAGTAAGGAAATGGAAATAATACACATTGGTATTCATATTTGACAGGAATTCTATTAATCAAAGATGATGGTCAATAAACACTAGAATTCAGAATCAAATTAATATATTCAACCAAAACGGAAAGTAAGTCAAATATTCAAAACAAAAGACAAAACGCCATTATCGCATAAAAAGGGAAAAACCGGCTCTCATATTTACATATGCATGCAGTTCATATGTGTGTGTGTGTATACATACACTCTCATACATTTATGTATATGCATATATATATTATATATATATATATATATATACACACATACACACACACACATATATATATATATGTATATACACATATATATGCGTGTGTGTGTGTATGTATGTATGTATATGGGCGTGTGCGTATGTTTTCGTGTGTACATGTATGTGTGCGTATGCGTGTATGTATACATGTATATATATATATGTGTGTACGTACATGTGATTTAAATTCGACCTGCTATTAGATTCATGCTTTGAAAACATGTTGGTCTGACAAGCTTCTGCAGAGTGCTGTGTTTCAAAGTATCGAAGTAGTCTTTCAGACTCAATTATACAATATGGCGGGTTCGTTTAAACAATGAGAAAAAACGAGAAGAGTCAAAAATTAAGCGGAACGAGAGAAAAGAAAATATCATAATTTACTAGCTTTCTTTGGTCCTTACCTGCGTTTTCTGAAAAACAAGCTGGTTTCATTATTGTTTTTAGTTTTAAATGCACGAGCCATGTTGTATATTTAAGTTTAGAAGACCGTCTAGAGATACTCAACACGCTATACAACCTGTACAAGCTTGTCAGATCATCGTGAATGCTCAGTAGGTATCTATTAGTGGCCCGAATTTAAATCCAGTGTATATTAAATGGTTCTTATCTCACAATGGATGGAACACTTTTTTGTTCATACGCCTCCAAAAAAGGAACAATGCATTTAATATATATATATATATATATGTGTGTGTGTGTGTGTGGTGTGTGTGTGTAAATTTACATATTTATATGTATATATGTATAAATATACATATATGTATATATATATATATATATAAATATATATATATATATATGTATATATATATAAATATCCATTTAAAATGCATACATACATACATATATATATATGTATATATATATTTATATATGTTTAAATATTTGTTGTGCAAGATTTTTTATGTGAAGTCGTGTGTTGAAACAGATATTGTTATATTTCGGAATGGTCATATTGCCAGTTTAGCCAATAAAAACACACGCACTATATATTTGGTGTTATTTTGCTTCAGTGATATTTATTTTTTACATTAATCTTAATCTTATTTCGGCCAAAGTTCTTTCGTCACACTCCTGTGACCGCATCAATGGTCCTTTGTTTTCTTCTCACTTACTTGTGTCTCTCCTTACTAACCGTCAGCCATTTTGTATACAAAATGGCTGACGGTTATATTTATTTTGCTTCAGTGGTATTTATTTTTTACATTAATCTTAATCTTATTTCGGCCAAAGTTCTTTCGTCACACTCCTGTGACCGCATCAGTGGTCCTTTGTTTTCTTCTCACTTACTTGTGTCTCTCCTTATTAACCGTCAGCCATTTTGTATACAAAATGGCGGACGGTTATATTTATTTTGCTTCAGTGATATTTATTTTTTACATTAATCTTAATCTTATTTCGGCCAAAGTTCTTTCGTCACACTCCTGTGACCGCATCAGTGTCCTTTGTTTTCTTCTCACTTACTTGTGTCTCTCCTTACTAACCGTCAGCCATTTTGTATACAAAATGGCTGACGGTTATATCTATTTTGCTTCAGTGATATTTATTTTTTACATAATCTTAATCTTATTTCGGCCAAAGTTTTTCGTCACACTCCTGTGACCGCATCAGTGGTCCTTTGTTTTCTTCTCACTTACTTGTGTCTCTCCTTACTAACCGTCAGCCATTTTGTATAAAAATGGCTGACGGTTATATTTATTTGCTTCAGTGATATTTATTTTTTACATTATCTAATCTTATTTCGGCCAAAGTTCTTTCGTCACACACTCCTGTGACCGCATCAGTGGTCCTTTGTTTTCTTCTCACTTACTTGTGTCTCTCCTTACTAACCGTCAGCCATTTTGTATACAAAATGGCGGACGGTTATCTTATTTTGCTTCAGTGATATTTATTTTTTACATTAATCTTAATCTTATTTCGGCAAAGTTCTTTCGTCACACTCCTGTGACCGCATCAGTGGTCCTTTGTTTTCTTCTCACTTACTTGTGTCTCTCCTTACTAACCGTCAGCCATTTTGTATACAAAATGGCTGACGTTATATTTATTTTGCTTCAGTGATATTTATTTTTTACTTAATCTTAATCTTATTTCGGCCAAAGTTCTTTCGTCACACTCCTGTGACCGCATCAGTGGTCCTTTGTTTTCTTCTCACTTACTTGTGTCTCTCCTTACTAACCGTCAGCCATTTTGTATACAAAATGGCTGACGGTTATATTTATTTTGCTTCAGTGATATTTATTTTTTACATTAATCTTAATCTTATTTCGGCCAAAGTTCTTTCGTCACACTCCTGTGACCGCATCAGTGGTCCTTTGTTTTCTTCTCACTTACTTGTGTCTCTCCTTACTAACCGTCAGCCATTTTGTATACAAAATGGCTGACGGTTATATTTATTTTGCTTCAGTGATATTTATTTTTTACATTAATCTTAATCTTATTTCGGCCAAAGTTCTTTCGTCACACTCCTGTGACCGCATCAGTGGTCCTTTGTTTTCTTCTCACTTACTTGTGGTTCTCCTTACTAACCGTCAGCCATTTTGTATACAAAATAGCTGACGGTTATATTTATTTTGCTTCAGTGATATTTATTTGTTACATTAATCTTAATCTTATTTCGGCCAAAGTTCTTTCGTCACACTCCTGTGACCGCATCAGTGGTCCTTTGTTTTCTTCTCACTTACTTGTGTCTCTCCTTACTAACCGTCAGCCATTTTGTATACAAAATGGCTGACGGTTATATTTATTTTGCTTCAGTGATATTTATTTTTTACATTAATCTTAATCTTATTTCGGCCAAAGTTCTTTCGTCACACTCCTGTGACCGCATCAGTGGTCCTTTGTTTTCTTCTCACTTACTTGTGTCTCTCCTTACTAACCGTCAGCCATTTTGTATACAAAATGGCTGACGGTTATATTTATTTTGCTTCAGTGATATTTATTTTTTACATTAATCTTAATCTTATTTCGGCAAAGTTCTTTCGTCACACTCCTGACCGCATCAGTGGTCCTTTGTTTTCTTCTCACTTACTGTGTCTCTCCTTACTACCGTCAGCCATTTTGTATACAAAATGGCTGACGGTTATATTTATTTTGCTTCAGTGATATTTATTTTTTACATTAATCTTAATATTATTTCGGCCAAAGTTCTTTCGTCCACACTCCTGTGACCGCATCAGTGGTCCTTTGTTTTCTTCTCACTTACTTGTGTCTCTCCTTACTAACCGTCAGCCATTTTGTATACAAAATGGCTGACGGTTATATTTATTTTGCTTCAGTGATATTTATTTTTTACATTAATCTTAATCTTTTTCGGCCAAAGTTCTTTCGTCACACTCCTGTGACCGCATCAGTGGTCCTTTGTTTTTTCTCACTTACTTGTGGTTCTCCTTACTAACCGTCAGCCATTTTGTATACAAAATAGCTGACGGTTATATTTATTTTGCTTCAGTGATATTTATTGTTACATTAATCTAATCTTATTTCGGCCAAAGTTCTTTCGTCACACTCCTGTGAACCGCATCAGTGGTCCTTGTTTTCTCTCACTTACTTGTGTCTCTCCTTACTAACCGTCAGCCATTTTGTATACAAATGGCTGACGGTTAATTTATTTTGCTTCAGTGATATTTATTTTTTACATTAATCTTAATCTTATTTCGGCCAAAGTTCTTTCGTCACACTCCTGTGACCGCATCAGTGGTCCTTTGTTTTCTTCTCACTTACTTGTGTCTCTCCTTACTAACCGTCAGCCATTTTGTATACAAAATGGCTGACGGTTATATTTATTTTGCTTCAGTGATATTTATTTTTTACATTAATCTAATCTTATTTCGGCCAAAGTTCTTTCGTCACCACTCCTGTGACCCGCCATGGTCCTTTGTTTTTCTTCTCACTTACTTGTGTCTCTCCTTACTAACCGTCAGCCATTTTGTATACAAAATGGCTGACGGTTATATTTATTTGCTTCAGTGATATTTATTTTTTACATTAATCTTAATCTTATTTCGGCCAAGTTCTTTCGTCACACTCCTGTGACCGCATCAGTGGTCCTTTGTTTTCTTCTCACTTACTTGTGTCTCTCCTTACTAACCGTCAGCCATTTTGTATACAAATGGCTGACGGTTAGTAAGGAGAGACACAAGTAAGTGAGAAGAAAACAAAGGACCACTGATGCGGTCACAGGAGTGTGACGAAAGAACTTTGGCCGAAATAGATTAAGATTAATGTAAAAAATAAATATCACTGAAGCAAAATAAATATAAACCGTCAGCCATTTTGTATACAAAATGGCTGACGGTTTGTAAGGAGAGACACAAGTAAGTGAGAAGAAAACAAGGACCACTGATGCGGTCACAGGAGTGTGACGAAAGACTTTCGCCGAAATAAGATTAAGATTAATGTAAAAAATAAATATCACTGAAGCAAAATAACACCAAATATATAGTGCGTGTGTTTTTATTGGCTAAACTGGCAATATGACCATTCCGAAATATAACAATATATTTATATATATATATATATATATATATATATATATATAAATATATATAAACATTATATATATGTATGTATGCATTTTAAATGGATATTTATATATATATACATAGGTTGTGGATTTCCACCTCGGCATACGAAACTCAGAGTTTATGTTGGCTATTGAATAACTGTCACATATTATTTTACAGATAAATTTCCTTTATTTACATATTATTGGGGTCTTTCTCTTTCTTTCTTTTGCTATCTTACCGTTTTTACCAACCTCCCTCCTTCCTTCCCTCTCCTGTCTGCCCCTCTGTCGCGCACACTAGTAGATCATGATAGATCGTTAGCCACTACCCACATTTTTCTCTCCTGTTTTTTCTGTGTCCCTTTCTGTAGAAGAGCGTAGGCTCGAAACGTAAAAGACTTTTTCTATCCTGAGCGTTATACTAATACATCTGTTTGTTTTGTACAGCACCTGTTTCGTCTTTTGTTCTTTCGTAAACTTTCCCTATATATATATATATATATAAATACGCATGTAAATATGTGTGTTTCAGTGTGTATGTATGTATGTAGTGTGCGCGTGTCTGCGTATATATATATAAACATATGTATATAATTTATATGCGTGTGCGTGAGCGTATATGTATTCATATATTCATAGATAAGTGCGTATGTGCGTGTGTGTGTGTGTGCGTGTGTGTGTGTACGAGTATGCAAAAATATATTAGTAGATATGGAAAATGGTATTTTTTTGATCATATTATATTGAAATTGAAGGAAATTGTTTAAAACCGCACAAAATAGCTTGACAAAGCATAGATTATGCATGGAAACGTATTCTTTGCTGCTGACATAGTAAACCTGCCGTATTAAGTGTGCTGTAAACGGGAGATGATTTGGTATCAGGAGCAGGTGAAACATAACAACGCAGAGAAATATATATTATTGTCCGTTGATGCCAGACTAGGTCTGTTGTTTTTCTCCCGTATTCTCAAGAAAGAAGATTTCCTTTCCAAGACAG
>NC_043005.1:102957564-102965064 GCF_006345805.1 Octopus sinensis | reverse complement strand
CTGTTTCAAGCAAACCGAACACGATACTTGGAGGTAATTAGTCCATCTTAGTGTTCTGAGCTCAAATTCCTACGAGCGCGACTTGGCCTTTCATCTTTTCTGGATCGAGTAGAATAAAGTACCAGTTGAACACTGGATCGACGTATTCAAATAACTCCTCTCGCAAAATTTCAGTTATTGTTCCTTTAGTAAAAGAAATTACTCTTTTTCTGAAAGGTTACATCGAGAGTAATAAAGTATTATTGATTTAGATTCTTTTTTTCACAACGATCACTCGTGTCAAGCAATTCACCGCATATAACAAGGTATTTAAGAAGTTGGAGGAATAATTACAACGCTTGATATTCGAATTTACTCTTTGGAAATTTGACATGTGTCTTCGACCCGGATGTCCTGAAACTATGTAAGAAAATGGCTAGAAATCAGATGCAACTTTTCATATAATTACACCAATTAAGCCTGAAAATTACTTTAAATATAATCATATCTCTAGATGTAGCATCGGAGTAGAGCATTGCTCCCTACAACAATATGTTTACTAATACAATATGAGCGCATGTACGAGTTTATATATAGGTATGTGTGTGCGTATGTATGTGTGTATGTACATACATACATACATATATATATATATATATATATATATAATATATATATATATATATATATATACCGGAGTAAATACATAAATGTGAAACAAGGTGAAAAGAAGAGTACTCAAATACAGAGGTAGAGTAATAGGCTTTATTTAAAAGCAGCGGAAATTTAACAAAAGCTGTTACTCGGAGTTTCACGTTCCTGTTCGTCGGACAATTTTTTTTTAACAAAACTGTCCGACGACCGGGAACGTAAAACTCCGAGTAACAGCTTTTGTTAAATTTCTGCTGCTTTTAAATAAAGTATATATATATATATATCATATATATGAAGCTGTAAATTAGATGCATGTGTGTGTTTGTGTTTGCGTATATGAGTGTGCCTGCGTGTGTGCATATATGTGTGTCTGTGTGTGTGTGCGCGCGTGTACAACGTAAAGCTTTATAAAACAGATAGTTCCAAACAGTTATACTGTGATTCAATAATCCCGAATGAAATAGCGATTCATTTAATCACTGATGCAGCTCCTCCAACACAGAGCCCTTGCCATCATTCATGACTCGACAGACAGCAACTGTGCAACGAAATTATATGTAATTCCATTACAGAATCACGTTACGTCGGGATATTGAAATATGATGGAATTAATGATGATTTCTAACATTAATAATAATTATTTCTAACATCTATGATGGAATTTATAATACATTAATAAGATGGGCAGTGATCACTCCCGTAACCCCTTAGGTCATTAGACTGTGAATATCTTTAGAACATCCCCATGAAGCAAGCTGTGAAATAGTAAATACAACACAGTATCTTATACATATACATATAAATAAATATATATATGTATATATATGTGTGTATATATATATACATATACATATATATATATTTATATATATATATAATATATATATATATATATATATATATAATATATATATATATATGTAGGTCCCGGTTGATTCGGGGTTAACCACAGTAAATAAGGTACTCAATACATAGCAGAGTAAAATTAATTTATTATATAGAAGGAGCTTCTACAGGACTAGAACTGTTTCATCCAAGAGAAAACTTCAGGAAGCTTCCTGAAGATTTCTCTTGAATGAAACAGTTCTAGTCCTGTAGAAGCTCCTTCTATATAATAAATTATATATATATATATATTATATATATATATATACATATATATATATATATATATATAGATAGATAGATAGATATAGATAGATAGATAAATAGATAGATAGATAGATGATAGAAAGAGAGAATTTAGGAGAAAGAGAGATTTGTGTGTATGATGTGAGTGCTTTGCGTGTATGTGAGTGTGTATACATGTTTACGGCTGTGTGTGTGTGTGTGTGTGTGTGTGTGTGTGCATAATAAGCATACAATAAATACACGCACATACAACTACCAGATACGAATCCTACGGCAAGTCTTCGAGAAATCGTGAGAATATTGGCATGGCGTGTACGCTTGTCTTGCGGACTTCAGAGTAGCATAAGACCGCATGGTGCGTAACATACCGTGGAAGATTTTGCAGGGGATTGAAATGAGTGGGTAACATTTGTTTGGCATTAAGTCCTTATACGCATGCCAGATGTTCGTGTTCGTTTAAATGGTGCTAAGTTAAAACCTTCCAGGGTGGGTTTTGCACTTAAACAGAAGTGCGCATTGTTACCTATCGTTTTGATTATTTTTTACGAACTAGATTGACATGCGCAGCCCTTGTAGAAGTGATATTACAATCGGAGGGTGTAGGATCGATCAGTTGATATCTGTAGACGACAAGAACTACTTGTATAATCAGGATGTGATCTTCGCCATTCACAAAACGAATTCTCTGACGAGTGTTGGATGATAGTGAGAAAAGAGCTTCTCTCAAGAAAGTCTTCCCAGTAAACTGAAAATGTTACGGAAGTATCACAGAGGCAAGTTGAAAAGATTAATTATCTGGAAAACGTATTTACGAATGATGGGAAGCAAGAGGCTGAATCGGCTGCTAGAATTGTAGGTGCTGGCACAGTAATGCCCCTGCCATAGCAAGCGGTACTCAGAACTAGAGATATTGGTAAAAGAACTGTATTTTCCGTATTTTCCATTGTTTCAGTTCTGTTTCCGTGCCAAACCCAGCATATAAACATGAATATTGTTTAATAGCAAAAAATGAAGGGTTGCAAATACACATGACAGAAATGGGAATCTTCTGAGGAATCTCTAGCGTAACGTTACTTGACAGACTGCATAGCTCAGTGATGAAGGTGTCTCTCCAGTTTGAGCCATTACTTCTCCGCAACATGAGGTCACTGTCATTACGTCGAATTCCGGACACGTGATTTAAATTTCGCAGGAAAGAATTGCAATTAGATTCTTCGAGCCAAGTCAACCAGTAGGAGACCTAAGGATATAACCAGGGTCGAGATTTTTATGACAAAATATCCATAAGCCCAGTTGGTGACGCTTGGGAATCATGCTTCAAATTATTATAATGGTGTCTGATAATTCTACTACCACAATCCTACTTCTAATTCGATGCAGAGAAGTTTTATGGAAAGATGTAGATATATGTATGTATGAATGTATGTATATATGTGTGTATGTATGTATGCATGCATGTAAGTATATTAGCGATAGATACAGTATTAGTTTAGAATAGTATTCTGTGTATCACGCCTAACAGATATACAGTAGAAACGCTGAATCCTGAGCTATTGAACTTGGTAAAGTGTTTTGTGCACATGTATCACGTCTAAAAGCACAGAAATATAGCAATAACAGACAAATGGCAGCGGTGTAGATAGTTATGTATATGTGCGTATATATGTTATGTATGGACACACACACACACATACATACATACATATAAATATATATATATATATATATATATATATATATATATATATATATATATATATATATATATATATATATATATATATATTATATATATATATTATACAGAGTTATTCGAAAAGAATACCGATTTCATTACGCAATATTTTAACTAAGGCCAAGCAATAGAACACTCCTGGTAAGTCACAAGTATTTACTCACAGAAATCAACTTTTATTTCTTTTCTTATAGGTGTTCAATGTGGCCCCATCTGCAGCCCAAGCAACATCAATGCGATAAGAGAAATCCTCCCAGACGTGTAACAGCATGTCAAAAGCAACTTCGATATGGAACTGAAGAATACATTTGCTTTGCTTGAGGCGATTCCAGAAGATATTAACATAGAAGGGGAATGGAAAATCTTCAATAAAGCATTCAACGAAACAGCCAAAGAACTACTCAGCAGATCGTGATATGCTGATACGCGTCTGGGAGGAATTCTCTTATCACATTGATGTTGCCCGGGCTGAAGATGGTGGCCACATTGAACGCTTGTGAGACAGGAAATAAAATTTGATTGTGAATAAATACTTGTGACTTGCCGGAACTTTCTATTGCTTTTCCTTACTAGAATATTGCGTAATGATATTGGTTTTTTTCCCTTTGAATGACCCTGCATATATATATATATATATATATATAATATATATATATATATATTATATATATATATAATAATTATTATTTGAGGGAATAAAATCCAAACTTAGAAGGAAAAAATTAGAAATACTAACTCAAATTTCACACAATATAATATATATATAAAAAATTAGAAAAAAACACCTTTTATCAATTCAAAATGAACAATTAAATTACACCATCTAGAAAATTACATAAAATAGAAAAGTTAAAATTAAAATAACAATAAAATGTAAAGTAAATTGAAAAAGTAATAATATATATATATATGTATAAAGGGAACGTTTACGAAAAAAAAACAAAAGACGAAGACAGTTGGTGTACAAAACAAAAATATGTATTAGTATAGCGCTTAGGAATAGAAAAAAGTATGTTATATTTCAAGCGTACGCTCTTCTACAGAAAGGTACACAGAAAAAACAAGGAGAGAAACAAGGAGAGAAAAAATGTGTGTAGTGGTTAACGATCTATCTATCTACATATATATATACACCAAATTAAGCATATAGATGTGAAGAGGTTGGCAAAAAATAGTACTCGAATACCGGAGGTAGAGTAATATGCTTTCTAAACTGTCCAACGAATGGGAGCATGAAACTCTGAGTAGTAAATTTGTTTTATATTTTTGTCATGTTTTTGTAAATAATAAAGTAGATAGGTAGATAGATATACATATATACACAAATATATTTGTATTTGCGTGTGTGTATGCGTAAGCCAATTTTATATGACGAAATTTCCATCTCATTATATAATATCAATCGAAACAATTCCTGAGAATTCTTTTATTGAAATTAATAAATATTCATCAGGTCGGAACTGATAATATAATAGAATATAAAATAAACTCGAATAAATTATAATTTGGAATGCTATCGGAAAATATTTCAGAAATGTGGTTCCAGAAATGAGATTCTAAATTAATGTTATCATCTTTAAACTATAACAGAAAACTGTTTAAAATAAACATGAAATCACATTAATGCCAGGATAGCTTTAGGAAACGGAATATTGAAGATGAATTAGGAAATTTTATAAAATATGTGGCATTATCCGAATTATACATGTGGGAGATCCCTTTACTACATCTAACAGGGTGATCTAAGAGGTTGAGGCAATATGAGAACCATGATCACACAGCTGTCAATCGCATTTTATCAAAGCACCGTCTGAAATAAATGTGTTAACTCTATCAACAACAACAACGACAAGAACAACAACACCATCAGCAGCAGCAGCAGTCGTAGCAGCAACAGCTGCACAACAACATTTAATGGATTTATGGACGATATTGCCACAAGTTAAAACCTGTTAAATTAATAAAAAAAAAGATGCTACTTTACATCAATTAAAATAGAGATACCATTTTTCATCGAAACGCAAAATCCATTGAAACAGATTTAAAAAGAGGAGAGAACTGGTAATACTGTAAGCGGTTGTGTATAATTATTGATCAATGAAAGCTTTTGATATTTGGAGTTTTTGTAAAGACTTTTAAAATTAGGAATCTCAGTATTTCAGTAGCGTTGTATAATAAAGAGCAATTCCATTAACTCAGCCTGCGTCTACGGTTCTTAATACTGGCTGAAAATAAATCAATTCATTCTCGTTGCCAGTACACTTGAGAAAGCCATGACTGTCACAGAATCTCATTTTCTACTCGTATTTGATTTTCTTCTTACTTTGTGAAATGAAATAAAAAAATGGAGGTAATTGCTAAAACAACAAATCGTTTCACCTCCCCTTTTCATCCCTTAAAATTTCCGAGGTTCAAATTCATTTTTCATAATATCGAAGTTGATAACATATCAATAAAATATTGGGGAAATGAAGATGCAGTTCTCATCTCTCGTCAATCGGGTTTCACATCACATTGGAAGTTAATGCACTGAGAAAGGCAATAGGTAAGAAAATAGCTAATTTATATATTTGAGGTACAAATCATCAAAAATTTGAAGCTATGTGTTGAATAAAGATAAATAAAAGTTCGAAATCTGACATACACGATAGCGTGTAAGATGTTCTACTTAATTCATAACATGGGGATGAATTGGCATAATGGTTAGAGAGTTCGATACAACGCCTCGCAATATTTGTCATTGGCCCTTCACTCTGAGGTCAAATCTCGCTGAGGTCAACATTATCTTTCATTCTTTCGACATCAAAACAAAAGTACCAATAGAAGGCAGTAGATTGGCAAAACTATTAAAGTTTCGGGACAAGAAGCCTTGTGAATCGGTTTCCGCTGCTTGTATTTTGACAGCAATGCCTGCTACATCACTGGTACCAAGCTGTCTTAGTCTAACGCGACGAACTTTCTCGTGTAAAATATTGATGATATGAAGAGGAAAGGCATTCATGCATGTGCAACATAGTCTTATTTTTAACATATTCCCCTGGCCAGCTCGTATATATGCAAATGCATGCTCGAAAGTCACCGATGGACGCCCCCATTTACATTAGTAGCACTGTCAGGTACGACGATGCACTGTACTTATGTAACGATTCTTGATAGTACAAATTTTAATTGCAGCATACCACTTTTATGAACGTGAAAAGGAAAATCACACAATGTCACTCACCTTTCTTCATATGAAATGTAGCATTTCTGATTGCATAGGTAACTAGTACTGCAAATTTGATGTGAACAAAGGTTATTACACATCACTTCGCTTTGATAGTATGCAGCTCAAGGACATGTGTAACCTTACGATAAGCTACAATAAGAAGCCTGTATATTCAGTAAATTATATTTGACATTTCTTCATTAATTAATTTAACAAAATGTCATGTCCACAAAAAATATTGATAGCTCTGAGATATTCTGGAATCTTCTTAGGTTTGAATGACATATGAATGAAAACATTTGTATAGATGTTAGTACCGCACAGCAAGCCGCTTTATTTAGCATTTCTGACAGTTATGAAGTCTTTCAACAAATGTAGAGGAAGAGATCTTGATTGTTAAATGTACGGAATGATGTCAGCGCTACTTCAAATACCATCAGCAACTGCACAAAGGAGCCAGTGTCAACATGCTCATTATACTTGCAAGAGATAGGAACAAAATCGCATTGCCGTTTAAAACAAAATGTACGCAAAGGACAAAATGAAATAGAAGTCCAAGGAACATGTCCATAAAAATTCAGATGGTTGTGGCAAAATTCTTATGAACATAAGGTTAATTGGTAATTGTTGAAAGGGGCTAAAACCAAAAACCAAAAATCGAGATTAACCACCAATAACTTTACCTTACATACTTCCAGGCATCTGCGTGATAGATTCTTCCATTGCATTCCTTGAGGGTGAAGTAGCAGGATAGAAATTAATATTTATTTGTTGGATAGATGACTGAGACTTT
>NC_043005.1:102935064-102952564 GCF_006345805.1 Octopus sinensis | reverse complement strand
TATGTATGTATTATGCATGAATGTATGTATGTATGTATGAATGTATGTATTATGTATGAATGTATGTATGTATGAATGTATGTATGTATGTATGTATGTATGTATGAATGTATGAATGTATGTATGTATGTATGTATGTATGAACGTATATATGTATCTATGAATGTATGTATGTATTATGCATGAATGTATGTATGTATGTATGAATGTATGTATGTATGTATGAATGTATGTATGTATGAATGTATGTATGTATGTATGTATGTATGAATGTATGAATGTATGTATGTATGTATGTATGTATGAATGTATGTATGTATGAACGTATATATGTATGTATGAATGTATGTATGTATTATGCATGAATGTATGTATGTATGTATGTATGTATGAATGCATGTATGAATGTATGTATGACTGTATGCGTGCACACTGATACACAAATACATATCTGCTTATCTTCTTGGCTGTCTGCATATCCTTTTCTATTTATCTATCTATCTATCTATCTCTCTATCTATCTATCTATCTATCTATCTCCGTCCTTCTGTCGGTCTCTGAAAGAACAGATCAACTCTCACAACTCTGATTTTCAGGTTAATGGGACACTAAAGACAACAGCAAAAGGTCAAGTCACTGTTTTCTGTCAGATTTTTGTGGAAAAATGCCATGTGCCTTCAGATGACATTTATTTTCAGCGGAACTGCCTACCTTCTTGTGTGAGCTTGTGCTCTTAAAAAAGACCAATAATAACCAGAGATAACTGTGGATAGTAAACCCGATGAAACTGCCAGGCTGATCAAATTCCTCTGGAGTCCTCAAGGAAAGGATTTTGGAACTACTAAACATTGTATTTAATAATTATTACTTATTTGTGGTATATTCTCAAACTGTTGGATAATTATCTCTGATTTCTGCATATAATTATTCAGCATTTTTATTAAAGTACTGCAATCCGTAGTTTAAAGATAAACTGTGTTACAAACAATGCATAAATATAGTGCATTTCATTTTTGAACCGAACCCTAAGAGACCTGACACTTTAAATTCTCTCACTCATGGAAAACTACGTTGTGATTCTCCAGAATGTATATCTTATGTTTGTACAACGGACGTGCATATGACAGAGTTTGGTGCAAATGATGGTACACCGAACTGGAATACAGGGAAGTACGTAGGAAGCAGTCGGCGTCAATTTAAAGCTAAATTAATGAATTATTCATCAAGAACCCTTAACTGCTAAATACAGTGTTCAAGCATCCCTGAATACATCAGTATTTCAAGTATTACTTCAAGTATTACATCAGTATTACTTCAAGTATTACATCAGTATTACTTCAAGTATTACATCAGTATTACTTCGGTTCTTCAGCTCCAAATCTTCATAGATAACGTAACTAAAATCTGTGAAAGTCTGCTGTGCCTCTATACTAGGGTCTCCATATTATCCGTACTATTTAGGCCCACAGAAGCAAACAAACTAACTGATTGCACAGAGAATTCTCCGGTATGAAACGTTGGACAGATAATATCTGAGATGTCTTCTTTTTCTAGCAGGAAGGAAAAAGAATATATTAAACCCGAAATATCATTTCCGGTAATGCAAGCTGCCTATGAAATCAAACTATGATACACTGGGCCTAAACATACAAGATGCTGGTGTGCAAAAAACAAGAGAAAAGGATAAGTGCTGTCGTGGATACACTAGGAGTGGAAAAAAATAGAAAACAAAATTGGTGATGATTGTTGGAAGGTTTATCCGTGATCAAGTCTAGATTGAAGCTACACATCAACAATTATATCGATTTTAAATATGTTTTTATTAACTTTTTCTGAGGTGAAAAGTTTTAGATTTTGTAGTGCCTTTAAATTTTCTCTCATAAATAACTAGTTAAATTTTTATGACGTATCCAAATTTGTCCTTAATAACAAATATTTTGATCTTATCACTTGGGTTTTATATTATAAAAATTATTCATTTTCTACCGATCGTTTGAATTACCGTTTAAATACACTTTTATAGATGTCCGTTAATTCAATAATATTATGGATTTTGACTCAAAGAAAAATTTCTATTCATCTATTCATATTGGG
This sequence comes from Octopus sinensis, assembly GCF_006345805.1. Classification (NCBI taxonomy): domain Eukaryota; kingdom Metazoa; phylum Mollusca; class Cephalopoda; order Octopoda; family Octopodidae; genus Octopus; species Octopus sinensis. The sequence goes on along the minus strand of NC_043005.1, from coordinate 102,950,470 downwards.
TTTTCATTTCCATATTTATCATGGCACTGATAGAGTATTTGATATTGGCGATATTTCTCCTGAAAGATTTAATTTGTTATTAGTTTTAAGAATTAAGCATTTGATCTGGTAGTTACTGTTACTGATACCCAAGGCTAAATCAACACTGACTTTATTTGAAATTGTGTAACCCACTTTGCAGTATACAATCTTTCGTCTTATCTTTTTTCTTTTTAAAATGGCAAGGTGTTATTTGGGGGAAAATATGGCTTATATTTCTCGAAAGGTGGAGCAACGATGCAGAATGACTAATTATTTAAATTGTTGTTCCCACTGCGAGGGTAAAATTAACCGATTTACAAATTATGACGAGCGTTACAGCAACAGAATAATGCATCCGATATATGAAATAAAGGCAGCAGACGTATTTGCATGCAATACTGTTTCTGCGATTGGCCGAATTAATACTTTGTCAAGCAAATTATATATACCCTTATACTTACACAGGTGGAGGCACATGGCCTAGTGGAAATATATGGCCTAGTGGTTAGAGCAGCGAGCTCGCGGTCGAGGGATCACGGGTTCGAATTTCAGACCGGGCGATATGTGTGTTTATGAGCGAAACACCTAAGCTCCACGCGGCTCCAGCAGAAGGTAATGGCGAACTTCTACTGACTCTTTCGGCACAACTTTCTCTCACTCTCTCCTCCTGTATCTTGCATCCCACCAGCGATTGACCGGTGTCCGTCCACGTGGGGAACCTATACGCCAAGGAAACCGGGAAACCGGCCCTATGAGCCAGGCGTGGCTCGAGAAGTTACAAACAGCATACTTACACAGAGCCTCATATATATGCACTCATACATAAGTCAAGTGGCATAGTTAAAATAATGCTCAAAACGACGTGGGTTTTATTCTTCACCTGAAATACATTTGATTAGAGGTCGGTTGAGGTAGGCGTACATTTTGGTACCTGTGGAAGGGCGTTTAAACTTTTTAAACTTTCAAAGATTTTGGATATTTGAGATTATTTTTTTTGCTGGTATGGTTTACTTTAACATTATTCTAATCGAAACATCTTATTTACCATTAAAAAATAATATAAAACAAGCGTATCCCTGATAGCGTTTTCAAAACATTGCTTATGAATAATGCACTGAAAATTCTATACACAAAACACACAGTTTAATAATAAGGTCAAGTGAAGTAAAGAATAGATGTGGACGCACTGATCACTGCTATCGGTTTATCTGCACACGGAAATTATGTTCGCGCTAGGTGTCATATGCATATATTTGAGCTCTAACACTCCGTCCGCCCACTTGTAGCGACAAAAGCGCATTTTGAGAATGCATGACAAACGAATTACTTTCTAATCAACTAGGCAGGAAGAAGGGGCCGTAAGTGTCCTGTGACTTATCCTAATCCTCTCTGTCGGGTTTTAGTGTGAATATGCAATGCTTTCCGAGTGGCTAATTTAAATATTTGATAGAAAGAACAAAAGAAGAGTAAAAATGTACAAATGTCTAATTTAGACAAGAATTTGAGAATCTCTAACGTCAATACCCTGTGTGTTTGTCTGTCCTTATGTCTCTTTATATATATATCTCTCTCTCTCTCTTTATATATATATATATATATATATACACAATCATATACATATATATATATATATATGCATGTATATATATACATTTAGATATACATACAGATGTATATATATATATATATATATATATATATATATATATAATATATATATATATACATACATAATACACCAAGATTTATATTTCACACACTCGCAACCTAATTACGCACTATTACTCCGCCCACATATATATGTAAGTGTATTTGAATTCTTGTGCGTAAGACTAGGTGTGGTGGGTGTGAGTAGGCTTTACCGTAATAGTGTATAATTAGGTTAGGGAAAGAGGCAATAGCTTCCACTGTATTAGCTGGAGATGTTACACTTGTGATTGACAAGACATCCTCAAATTGAGATTAAAACTCGCGTCTACAAACCCCATTTGATAGATGAGATATTTAATGAGTAATGTCCCTTTAAATCTCATGATATCGTAATGTCTATTTGATATGCATAATAAACGTTTTATACTGCTCTTCATTGTTGGTGTTTTTGTCGCAGTTTGCGTTACTATTGTTGCTGTCATTATTGTTGTTGTTTTATATCTAGGTCAACACCGATCCAGCGGAGATTTGGTCGATATTTCTCGAAGATTGAAACCCCGATCATATTTAACTCGATGGTATTATTTTTTTCCTTTTTCTATCAAGTTGAATATTACCAGAAGGAAATGACTACTGTTTGAAGCGGATGGAAACACCAAATACTTATTTCTTTATTGCCCACAAGGGGCTAAACATAGCGGGAACAAAGAAGGACAGACAAAGGGACTAATTCGATTACCCCGACCCCAATGCGTAACTGGTACTTATTTAGTAGACCACGAAAGGATGAAAGCCAAAGTAGACCTCGACGGAATTTGAACTCAGAACGTAGCAGCAGATGAAATACTTATTTCTTTATTGCCCACAAGGGGCTAAACACAGAGAGGACAAACAAGGACAAACAAAGGGACTAATTCGATTACAATGACCCCAGTGTGTAACTGGTACTTATTTAATCGATCCCGAAAGGATGAAAGGCCAAGTTGACCTCGGCGGAATTTGAACTCAGAACGTAGCAGCCGATGAAATACTTCTTTACTACCCACAAGGGGCTAAACACAGAGAGGACAAACAAGGACAGAATGTATGTATGCATGTGTATGCATGTACGTGTTTGTGTACGTATGTGTGTATATATACATATACATAACCATATATAAATTGTATGAAGCTAAGTAAAACTGTTAAATAATATATGTATTTCTTTATTGCCCACAAGGGGCTAAACATAGAGGGGACAAACAAGGACAGACAAACGGATTAAGTCGATTATATCGACCCCAGTGCGTAACTGGTACTTAATTTATCGACCCCGAAAGGATGAAAGGTAAAGTCGACATCGGCGGAATTTGAACTCAGAACGTAGCGGCAGACGAAATACCGATCAGCAATTCTCCTGGCGTGGTAACGTTTCTGCCAGCTCTCTTTATAGTGTCCTAATTCATACAGGTGTAGTTTCTTCTGTAACCGTCGTAGAACGTGATGAAATGTAGCAGTGCCTTACGCAGGAATGATCCTAGCAGTTTTGAGCATCAAGTTGATGCGATACGATACTTGGAAACAACTGAAGTATTTAATATTCGCCTATTTCTATACAGACATATTTAGTTATCTTACTTTGACGTGCATGAAAATTTCTTCCATTAGGCACTACTTTAAGACATAAAATATCCACAAATATCGGTGACTATGTCCTGCTTTGCTCTCATAGTTGTTGTTATTCGTTTTCGCAAATATAACCATGCTGATTAACATTCTAGGTTATTATTATTACCAGTAGCGTTATAAACACAGTGCAGTCGTTGCTGAAGTGCTAACGTGTGGCCTGTCTTTAGAAAAGCCACGTTGCTGTTCTAATGTAATTATAACGAAAACGAAAGTCTTAGCTTGAACGATTTGTCATGCCGAACATACTTTAATCTAATCACCTCGGGTAAAAAATCAAATTACGAAATCTATGCATGATCAGACGCTGTGTGTAATTCTCGAGTTTAACTTCGTAATTACCTGCGTATAAATTCAATAGATTAATCACATGTAGATTGGTGTTTATACTTGAAACATGCGTCGAGTCTATCTTTGTGCTCACTTGAGCGTATATAATGTAGGTCTATATTTGCAAATATGTATGTATGTATGTGTGTGTGTCTGTGTGTGCTTATACGAATAAATAAATTATTTATGTTCATTTTGCGCATATATTTTGTGTGTTTACAAACACACTAACGCACACGAACACACACATGGACACATGTATATGGGTGTATGTATATATCTATGTGTGTGTAAATGTGTATGCATGTATATATATATGTATATATATATATGTATGTATATATATATATATATATATATGCATATATACGCATATGTATATATAGCATATGCATACAAACATATATATATACATATATATATATGTGCATATATATATATATATATATTTACATACACACATACACACACACACACACACCACACACACACACACACACACATATATATATATATAATATATATATATATATATATATATATATATATATATATATGTACAGACGTACGCATACTCATAAATGCAAACACGCGCACATGCGCAGCAGGTGATATGCATCTATGTAGAGGAAAACACGAGCATATATTATGATTCCTTCTCAACAACGTGATCTTGGGTTCAATATTAAAGCACGGTATTTTAGGATATTTAGTAGATATTAACCTACCGGATCTGAAAGTATTTAATTATTTCGGTGGGAAATGCTGACTTTTGTGGTGGGCAAAGTAATGATAAATATATCATATCTCTACAAAATTTAATGGATGAGTCTACCAATACAAAACGATTAGAGGAAAAGGTCCCCTGAACTACATGTAGTCTCAGTCATTTTGTTTCCCTTATATATATGTTAATAATAATAATAATAATTATTATTATTTTATATATTTCTTAAATAAATATTGTTAAACTTTGCTTATTTATTTAACTATTATCATTAACCTGAAGATTGACTATAATTTTAATTCGAATGTATTTCAATTGAATTTAAAATTATTTGTAATTCGAATTTAATTATAGCCATGAAACGTACGTAGTGTTTTTACTTATTATATTATATTTATCATTCCTGAAAAAAATATTTATAGTATATATATTATATATTATATTAATTATATATATTATTTGTTATTTATGTATTGGTTTATGTCTATCAGTGTTTGAGTTGCATAATAGTGGTTTTCTCTCTAATTCATATTATATATATATAATATATATATTATATATATATATATATAATATATATATATATTATATATATATATATATATATATATATATATATAATAATAATAATAATAATTGTGTACAGTGCTCAGGTGCACTACAACTCATCTAAAGTGTATATATAATCAGGTGTAGTTTCGGCGGATTTCGGAAAGCATGAGGGCCTTAAAAGATGCAGTGTCATGGCAGTCAACAACTGACGCAGGCAGTTTATTCCATGCTTCAGCAACTCTGAGCGTGAAAAAATGTTTCCGAAAGTCATGGGAGCTGTATTGTTTTCTGACTTTGTAGGCATGTCCACGTGTGTTAGACACATGGAGATCAAAAAGGTGTTCAGTGTTGTTGTTGGTGAGGTGGTTGATAACTTTGTGGGTGTTTACCAAGTCCGTCGCCAAACGCCGGAGCTTCAGTGAATCCATGCCCAGGGAAACAAGGCGCTCAGAATATGGTAGGTGTCTGATGGAGGGTATGCGTTTGGTTGCACGTCTCTGGACAGATTCCAGGAGGTCAATGTTCTGTGCAAGATAGGGGTTCCAAACTGATGATGCGAATTCCAAGTGTGGTCGTACCATAGCTGTATACAGTTTTAATAGATGGCTGGAGAGCGGCTAACAAAAGACCTGCTGAGTGATGCCAAGACACCCTCGGCCTTCCTGACAATCTTAGAGATATGCTTTGACCAACGCAAATCACTGCTGACAGTGATGCCTAGGTCACGCTCGCAAGAGGATTTCTTGATATCAGTGTTGTGGAGGGAGTATGTGAACGCAGGGTTTTTTGTCCCAAAATGCATGGTGGTACACTTGTCCACAGCCAGTTTCAGTTGCCAGTCTGTGATACATTGCTGCATTGTGTCTAGGTCTGATTGCAGGAAAGAGTTGTAGACATCAGGATCTGTCCTCTTGATTTCAAGGTACAGCTTGATGTCGTCTGCATATCTCAATACTGTGGCATTCTTTAAATTGGAATCTATGTCGTTAATGTATGCCACAAACAAGAGGGGACCAAGGACAGATCCCTGTGGTACACCCGATGACATCTCATATGGTGTAGAGTGCTGTCCTAGAACTGTGACTACCTCCTTTCGGCTGAGGATGAAGGATTTCAACCAGTTAAAAAGGTCATCCCCCACACCCATTGCAGAGAGTTTCACCATAAGCCTTTTGTGTGGCACAGAGTTGAAAGCCTTAGCAAAATCAAGGTAGACAACATCCACCCATGAGCCACTGTCAGTAATCTGAGTAATGTCCTCAAGGAACTCGACAAGCTGGTCACTGCAGCTGGAGTTAGGGACAAATCCATATTGTGAGGGTCGGATGAGACTGTGAGAGCTCCAGAAGTTCCAGAGTGTTTCTCTGACACACGATTCCATCAGTTTTGCAATACAGCTAGTGAGACTGACTGGGCGATAGTTGACAGGTGATGTGCGGTCGCCCTTTTTGAACAGAGGAATGACACTGGCAGTTTTCCACTGCTCCGGAGTAGCACCATTGTTGAGACAGTACTGGAAGAAAATAGAAAGCTGGTGTAAAAGGAAGTGCCTGCCACGTTTGAGAAGCAGGTATGTAACTCCATCGAGACCAGGGGAGGCATAGTTGCGCTTATTTTGAAGGTGACGTCGCAGCATTGCAGGTGTAAATTCCATAGTTGTTATGGAGTTTGCTGTTAGTGATGGTGAAGATGGTACATTTTGACTTTCAACAGTGAATATGTTTGCATAGCACTCGGCAATGAGTTCTGCGCATTCCTTGGGGTCGTCAGTGATCTGGTTTGTGTGAGGGTTGCGAAGAGGGCCCACTGGAGAGTGAGGTCTCTGCTTTGAGTGCACATATTTCCAGAAAACCTTGCTGTCAGGATTGGCTGCTATGCACTGTTCAAATTCAAGCACTGCTTTTTTTGTCACTTGCTTGAGATGGTTGGAGGATTTATTCCGCTTCTTCCTGTTGGTGTCTGATTTATGCAACCTGTATTCCCGTTCAGCAGTCCGACGTTCCCTCCTGGCAAGTCGGACCGCTGAAGTTTCCCAAATTGCCCTTTTGGGGCGGTTCTTCTTTTTTGTTTACGTGGCACTGATGCTGCACATGCTGCCCATATTGAGTCCAGGATACTCTGGAGTATAGTATTCACATCTCCAGAGTTGTAGAATTCACGCCAGTTTGGGTGCTGTAGTTCAGTGTGGTACAGGTTCCAAGCTGCTCTCTTCCAATCGAAGGAAGCAGATTGGAGATGGTTCAGGTTTTTGTTGCCCGCAAGAGCCAGATTGGCGATGATCATAGCATGATCAGAGTCACCTAGAGGTTCCTCCGTAGTGCAATTGATAACCGCTTCAGGAGTGGTGGTGAAGAGCAGGTCCAAGGTGTTGTCGCCTCTTGTTGGAGAGGTGACTACTTGTGACCAGTTGAGTCCAGCACAAGCTCAACAAAATCGTTTGCACTCTGTGGCCAATGGAAGGTCTCCCAATCGATCTCAGGATGATTGAAATCGCCTGCAATAAACACATAAGTGGCTGTTTTCCTGGCAGCAGCTCGGAGGACATTGCAAAGCTGTGTGTCCCGATGGTAACTTGGGGGACGATAAACAACGCCAAGCAGGAGTGTTGACATGGTCATACGCACGTCACAGAAAAAAACTTCTTCTTGTGATTCGTTCAAATCGGCACAAGGAATTACCAAAAAATTTGAACGAACGTAGACCATCACACCACCACCACGGCGGTTAGTGCGGTCCTTACGGAAGAGGTTGTACCCCGTAATGTTGAAAACCCCATCACAGAGTAAGGAATACGCCCATGTTTCCGTGACAGTGATGAAGTCAGGGTCAACACTTCTGACGTAGGCGTTGAACAAATGTATTTTGTTGCATAAACTGCGAGCATTTAAGGACAACAATTTGTACCCTGCTCGCAGTTTATGATGGTGTGTAGAGGATGGCAGGTTGTTCTGGCTTAGTTTCCCTGAGTTGCTGTAGTCTTTTTAGTTATTGTGGGTAGAGAGCACTCAGACCAGCTGGTATCTCTCTTCCACGTTTCAGCAGTCTTGACAAATCTCCAGATTTGTCCATCTTCCCGAAGACTGAAGCTTTCCTGTAGAGCTGAGTTCCTATTCAGGGAAGCCACTACACGTAGCTTCGGATGTACATCGGACAGTAAGCCTGGGCGTGTTCGGAAGGTGGTCCGATTTTCCCGCCCAGCTTTAACTGAGGCCAGATGCTAAGAGGTTGCCTCAGTGGGGTACCGACATACGGAATTATGATATAATTTATATGGCTATCTTGTCTGGAAGTACCTGCAATGGGCGTAAAGATTAATTCTCTGCCGAGAGTTCTATTAGACTGACAATTAAGTGATCGATCCTTTAGAACATAATTATATGCTAGTAAAGTTGAAATTAGTATGTTACAGTTTAAAATAGTGTAAATATTTGGAATTCGTTACGTTGTATTAGATTACATGTAACCTTATAATTCCCAATATAGTAAGAGACAACATTGGAGGCAGTATGAATGACCTGAGGTAATATTTATGCCCACTTAATCGGGGAGGTTCTGTTATAAGGAAATTTTACTGCAGTAGTTACTATGAGAGTTTCTTTCATGCTTACTTTTAGTGTAAAATACCTCCTGGTATTAATAATTTCTCTGTTTCTAATAAATATTATTTTAACAAGCTCACTGGTTGATAGCAACACGAGCGCCTGTTCTGATACTGTTATTCTATATATAACTGGCAGACGATGAATCGCTGCTATCCCTAGCGGTCCAGCGTGCATCATTGAAAAGACCAAGGAAGGTCGAAATCACGTGACCTTAAGAATAGAGGAATTCTTTGCCCTATTCTTCAGCAATTTCAATTCAGAATGCTGTTGAAATGCAAAACTGATTGGACTGGCGATGGGCTGATTATGGCTTCATTGAGCCATTTCTGGGCAAGCACTCTAGTGTGTGTGATAGGTTTCACAGAAACTTTGCAGTTACTGTTTTATTTCCATTCTGTTTCGATTTTTATGAGAAGTGCATCTTTCTTTTATGGAGTGATCGTTGTAGAAACTCCAGAACATTGACATTACCTACATATTCGTATATACTTTTATGAATTCTTGTCCAAATGAGATATCATTATTTACCCTTTGTTTGCTACATGATAATTATGTTTGCGTTGTGCATCCACTACTTCCTCACGGGTGTGAGATAAACATTTTGTTGGGCCTTTCAACAAAGGCTACCATCTCTCGAAGCTATAATCGCGATTGCAAGCATTTAAACAGTTCTCCAATATAGCAAATATTAAGCGATTGTATAATGTTATCGCTTGGTTTACAGGGAGAGAATTACAACGCTATAGAATTAGTGAAGTAAATTGAGTTGGGATTTTCAGTATCACATGTGTGCATCCATAAAAGACGAGAACGGTGGATTTCATTATAAAGAATATAAAATAAATGTAAATATTCTCTTTTCGTATTGTCTGTATCAGTGTTCGCAAGAAATAAGACAAACATGTGTATCTGACAAAAGAAAAAAAAAGAAAAGAAAAGAGAAAAAGAAGTTTTGCAATATTGTGGGAACCGAGTATAGTGTGAAGAAGATTACGGTTATTATAAGGAAGAATAGCAGAAACTATGTAAATAGGTGTATATGTGATGTAATGAAAATGAGGTAGTAAAGGCTGTGTACGAATTTATTCACATATGCTTAAACAACCTCTCATATACATGCAAACATAGAGACACACAAACATACAGACACAAAATATATACACACAAGTTCACATAAAAATAAACAAAACCAGACACACATACGCCCATGCACAAGCATACACACGCATAGATACGTACATACATGCATACATGTATGTATATAATATATGTATATATATGTGTGTATATATATCCATATATATAAGTAAATACATATATATATATATGTGTGTGTGTGTGTGTGTATGTATAACGTTAATGTACCTCAGTATAAAGGTGCTACGTGCTACTAACAGTTCATCTTTCGAGACACGTGTGTAAACAGGTATTTGTAACATGACTTATGTCTCCAGGCAATATTCGGGCTGTGACAACATGGTCTATTTTATTTGAAATTCAGGGACACTAGTACACAAAAAATGACGAGAAAAAGATGATTTAAGCAAACATTGGAACCGTAAAGAAAAACAGAAAAGAAAAGAAAAGCAATTTATATTTATATCCCCGCTGAAAGAAAAAGCCATAACTAAACAAGTTCTTGTAGAATAAATAAACTAAAAATGGGCCAAAGCCCGCGACAAAGTTGTTCAGTCCGGAGAGGCTGAAACTTCCAGTTAATGAAAGAAATTTGTCTGTATACTGACATTTGGTGAAAATTTCGTATCTGGAATTAAGTAATGCGGTGGAAAGCTTACGTCATAGTTTATGTAAGAGTTTTTTTGAAATTCTAACTTAACGGCATAGTAAACTATATATATATAGCCAAAAAGGAAAACTTTCATCGTGACTGGGGGTACCGAAGCACCTATATTACATGAAACTCTTAACTCTCTACAAAGCACACACACACACACACACTATCTATCTATCTATCTATCTACATATATATATATGTGCATATATGTATGTTTGTATGTATTGATCAGGCAGAGTATCACCTAAGAGTTCGCGATGTATTCTATCTATTTAAGATGTAGCCTTAGCGCTACACAGGTGAACAACTTGAAATAAGAACAAAATAACAACAAAATATATTTAATGACCTCCTGTATGACAGGGGCAGCAATTTTAAGAGAGAAGATTGGACGATTGATTACATCGATCCCAGTCTTCAACTGGTACTTATTTTTTCGATCCCGAAAGGATTAAAAACAAAGTGGACCTCGCCAGAATTTGAACTCAAAACGGAGTAACGGGCGAAATACTACAAAGCTTTTCGTCCATATTGTTAATGACTCTACCAGTTTGCCGCCTTATGTATCCAAAATAATACAATAAATATCAGCTTGTGTTATCTTCTTCGTGCTGTTTCTTTGCCGTTTAATTAGTGCACATTATACATATTAAATTCTTACGACATTTTAATTAACTTCCTAATATTGACAGTAATCTGTGATACGGAACATAGGTGTATAGAATCGATTTATTCAGTCAATTGATTGATGTATAGGAAATGATTTATTCAGTCCAAGATTCTGTTGATAATTGCCATTCATAGCAATGGATAATATTATAATAGACAAGAGAGAAACAAACCCTTATTCACACAACGAGTTTTAAACTAGCTAATCTGTATTTGATATACACTGTAAAAACAATTCTTGTGTAGGATGAACAACGGGGTATTTATTTATGGTTGTTAATCCTTCTGCTGACGTTGGATTACTCCTAGGCTGGGATAATTTATTCCGAAATGTATATGAAAGCTTACACCAAGCTGGTTAGTATCCATACAGCATATTCCTTATAGTAGAATTAAATAAGGGGCGGATTAAGTATCTGTCAATTTATGGTATTAGGGAGGGAGAGATTCATACTGCAACTAGTGGGTATGGTATACAGTGATATACACATACACACATACATATACACAAATATACACATATACACATATACACATACATATACATATGTGTTTGATGTATCTTATTCCCACCGTTATTCGTTTTCAGTCACGTTCAATCCCTCTCCCCTTCTTTCACTCACTCCCTATCCTTCTCTCTCCATCCCTTTCACTCTCCCTCTATTTTTCTCTCTCCACACACACATACATATACATACACATCTACACATACAAGCTCGCACAAACACACGTTGTGCATTTTTTAAGCCACTAGTAGCGTTATTATGTACACCATTCAATACATTAAGAAAATGACATATTAAGGGGAGGCAAACTTATCACACTGATCTAATGTACGAGTTGAAAGTATCTTTTATTGATATCACATAAATCATTCCCATTTCTCTTCACTGTATAGCAATTATTTCCTTATTTCAATAAAATTTATTCATTTCTAAAGATTACCGGCTTCACTCTGGTTTCAAGAATTGAGCTCTCTGAATTCTATGACTAAGCGTATTATTTTGACAAATGGGCAGAGAGATGTGAAAATGGCGCTAATTTTATACATTCTTCTAGATTAATATGACGAAGCGCTTGCGAAATCCATCTTGCATTTTTTTCTTGTTTTCTAAAGATGAATGTGGCATTGCAGATTTGTATGTACCCTATGTAAATTATTATTTCCATGGTTGTTATGAGATGATGTAAATACCATTAATTATAAAAGAGTGACAAACATATACACAAACACAGGATTACACATCTTTACAGATAGTAACCAGCACGAAATCACACTTATACTAAAAGTGTATTATCAGTTGAAAATCATATGTTGCGAATATGACACACATGAATAAGATTATATAAGGAATAAATTTAATATTATGCATTACGTTCTGTGCACAAAAATTTATGAAACAGCATAAGTGCATATATGTGGATGTGAATATATATAGATGTGAATATATATACAAACACACACACACACACCACACACACACACACACACACACATATATATATATATATATATATATATATATATATATGTGTGTGTGTGTATGTATATATGTATGTATGTATGTATGTATGTATGTATGTGTGTATGTATATACACAGATACGTAGCGTGTATTCATTTTATTTAAATGAAGCATAGAAAATGTAGGTAATCCAAAATCCTCTGATGCAGGTGGGAATATGACATGCTGTGAGGCTGGAAGTCCCGATGCAGCACAAACGTAAGAAATGGTTTTTATGACCTGCACACATATCATTTTCAAAAGGATAACGATAAAAGGAGATCCTTTCAGCTATTTTTGCAATCTTCTGCATTCTCACACAAGCTCAGTTGTCCGTCCTTTATCTTGCAACTAAAAAAATATTGTGTGTGTTCGCGAGACAGACTTTGATGCGTGTGGACCTGTTTATCACTAAAAAATTAGTTTTGACATTCACCAAGCTAGCACATATAACACATAATGGTCAAACCAAAGCTGATGAATAAGCGGTCTTGTTTGATGGCGGGGATATTTTGTGTGTTTACCACAATAAAATATAGATACTTGCATAGTTATAGACGCACGAAGAAGAATCTGTGGTTTAGCCGTACCATTCAATGACGTGGTTACATTCCTTGTTGAAAATTTTGCCTCGTTATTCAGGGCGTCTTATTAATTATTAAAACTATGTGAATTCAGGAAGTTCAGAGACACTTTTAGGAGAGATAGTATTAAGTGTCGTTGTTCATTGCGATTTTAGTACATCATTAACATACATTTAAAAAAACTGACTTATCTCTTGATATTCCAGATTGAACGTGACAGCTATAACAGCATTCTGAACACATCCTACTAAATACTTCTTGTCAGACCTGACTAGCTTGCAGAAAGTAGCACAGATGTTTGGAAGCTCGCTATGCAATAAAGTCTTGTGTTTATCGAGGCAAAAGTGGTACGGAAATTTATAAAATGCCCCCGGCGGTAGATTGGCTTTTTTGCTAGCACAAGAACGCCAATGCCGATAAAGAGCTTGGGTACACGGTGAGAGGGACATCAGAATATCAGCTTTCTTGAGAGACCTCGCAATTTTCTGGATGAAGACAATTGTTTGTCTTTAAAGACTAAACACGTATTTTTGGCAATTGTACGTGCAAAATGTGTGCAAAGTTTGTGCAAAGTGTCTCTGAACTTTCTGAATGCACATTGTTTTAATAATTAATAAGACGCTCTAAATGACGAGGCAGACATTTCAACGAGGAATGTAATCACGTCTTGAATGGGACGGCAAAGCATCGTGCGTCTATAACTATGCAAGTATCTATCTCAGGTGGGCTTCAAAACTGTACCTCACTTTCCCTAAAGTCTTAATCACGCTCCCTGTGACTTTTGAAGTTTTACAAGCTAACAGAGAACCTACGAGGCAACCGTTTCTAATATAAAGGCGGCTGGGACAAAGGTATTGAATACTTCCAATTTGGAGTACGTGCATGTGTTGTTCACTAGAACAATAGATCACTACGGTATGTGCACTGAAAAGAGACTATTTTCCTTTGGAGGGAGATTAGAATTTTCTGATTCTTTGAAATTAATAAATATCTCTCCTGAGAAGTCTGAGAACTCCTGGTATGCAACTTGAGACAGAAAATTCTCAGAGCTACAAATGGCTGATATTTCAGTGTGGTGGAGGAGATGCCACACAAACGCCACAAAAATGCCGCATTTCTGTAGCTTCAGGGTCATAAAAGGTTTAACATAGTAAGTAGAAACAACTTCAAGACATAAGGCACGTTTTTGCTTATTTTATTGTATCTTTACCTCGATTTACAATTCTTAGTCTATTTGCTAACTGATGATGTGGAGCTGCTAATTCATCAAACACATTTTACGGACTAAATATAAATATGTACATGGAAATACATACATGCATACATACATATATACATACAACTACATACATACACACACACACACACACACACACATATATATATATATATATATATTATATATATATATATATATATATATATATATATATATATATATATTCTTGTTGCTTTTTTCCTATTTGCTTTTTTCCTATATATATATATATATATCTGCAAAATAATGTGTGACAATTATTCAATAGCCAAGATAAAACAAGATATATATATATATATATTTGTTCATATGTTCGGGTATATTAAAGCAATTTTGCATTAATCTGATGGGTTTTTGAATACTTTGCAGAATACAAATCTTGAACAAGAATGTGGTTGATAGTGACTTCGTAGATTTTGGAAAGTAAATCATCGACGTTGGCTTCACTAGACTAAGCTTCGAAGTCACTCTCAACAACGGTCTTGTTTAAGAATAACAGAGAGAGAGAGAGAGAGAGAGAGAGACAGACAGACACACACATACACAGACACGCACACACACACACACACAAAGAAATACACTCAATCGTATAACTATATACATACATGTGATTAACTGTATGAGTAACACGCATACACACATGAATATATATATATGAATAATGCATATATGTGTGTGCATCTGTGTTGGTGTGTGTGTGGAAGTATGTCTTTAAGTCTGTATTATGTTTGTGTGTACATAACAAGATTCGCTACACACAAAATTAATGACACGAGCTTGAAATGAGCCAATCACAAATAGTAAGATCAGATGAATAAAAAGAAGAAACTAGAAAACTCATACAAAAAGAAATATGGGAATGAGAATTGCAAGCAAATGTATTAACACAATAATTGTTTGTGACAATTTACGAGATACAGTGATATCTAAAACTTGCTTATCCTTCAATAAAAAGCTTCAAAAGTTCCTTCGTTTTGCTCATGAATCAAAGAATTTCTTGAATTACACTGTCGTTTTAATGTATTCTTTCATACTTTCATACAGAAATG
>NC_043005.1:102912084-102934964 GCF_006345805.1 Octopus sinensis | reverse complement strand
AGATAGATAGATAGATAGATAGATAGATAGATAGATAGATAGATAGATAGATAGATAGATAGATAGATAGATAGATAGATAGACGACAATTTCACGGTTCTTTCAACGAATAATAATAGAAAGTTAGATTGAGCTTACGGTGTCTGTGAATAAAAAAATTAAGTACTTAATCAAATCATTGACTATGAATTATAGTCTAGGCAACTTATCAGGATGCGCAAAGTAAGTAATATAAATATTCTATATCATAAAGCACTTTTCGGAGGCATAAGGGCGTGTGGTAACTGGATAGCGTCCTGTGGTTACAAGACCTGAAATATGACAGAGCATTATGATGCTTTGTGTGCGAAATCGCTACGAAGATACGTCCACTTTTGTTAAATTTTCAGTTTGTCTGCGTTTAGATCGTCCTAGATTTCCTACTACGTACTGTTGGTTAATATGTCAGTATTCCTATATTAATATATGCGCGTTTCTTCAAGTAACAGAAGAAATGAATGCATGAACAAAGACTCAAGTGATGTCCATGTTGTATTCATCTCAGGAATGCGGATTTTGGTCGCAAAACACATGAGATGCGTGGAAACGTGCGTAGCGATGCATTAGAATATATATGAATTTGCTCCTTGGATTCTCATTATAATTACTATATTAATCCTATGAGGCTATAAAATTTTGTAAGTTGGAATCACTAGGCCGTATCCGTCAGTATAACATAGGAGCTTTTATGTGCATGCTCAATGATGTTTCCCGAACATATATGTATATATTATATATACATGCATATAATATATATATATTATATAATATATATAATATATATATATATCAATCAATAATATAATATATATAATATGTTATATATATATATGTATACATATATATATATATACATATGTATATACATATATATGTAAATATATGTATATGTATATACACATGTCTATATACATATATATATATATGTATATATATCGTATATATATATATATATATATATATATATATATATATATATATATATATGTGTGTGTGTGTGTGTATTAGGAAGTAAATATTCAGAAATTATATTTATATAGATACTACTACAGATATTATTATCTGCGGTAAATATGAATAGCTGATAATAAAAATAACGATAACATAGGTGGTTGCAAGACTTAAATATGCATATATCTATGTTCAAATGTGTTTAAAAATGCATATATATATATGTAGATGAAGAGATCTTTATGCTGCATAAAATATACACGCGTACACAGTCAATCATGCGTATATTACATTACCGTATCAGGCTTCGTTTCAAGTTCTATACTGGAGAATATATTATAGCTAATTATGAATATGATTTAACCATTCAGTGGTTGCTGCGGCACAAAGAAAATGAATATCTTTCAAAGTAATTTTGTAATATATATATGTTAACATAGAATTTAGAATTACTTTTCTGGATTATAAAATGGAATTTGTTAGCGTTACGTAGATGTTTAAACTTTAATATACATATAACGGGAGCATAAAAATTGTGGATCTAATTCAAGCTAGTATGATTTTTTAAACTAATAATCTGACCTTCTGTTGTTTACTACATGACTAGCGGATAAGTTCTAACGATTTAGCCAACTGGAAGTAGTCAATGATTTAAATGACCGCTCCCTGACCCCCAATATAATCTTAAATATTTTTAAATATTTAATATGCATAAACATAAGCATAAACTTTTGGACTAAATTCAGCTTTGACATAGAGTTTGAAGTTGCTACTTTGGTTTTTAAAATTGAAGTTTTAGAATATGTGGATGTATTAATTTTAATAAGCATATAACGGAAACGTAAACATTGCGAATTAAACTCAGCTTAGACATAAAGTTTGGATTTTCTTTCTGGATTCTATATTTGGATTTGTTCGTGTAACTTGGATGCATTAAATAATATCTAAATAAATTTAATATGCATATAACAGAGACATATACTTTGTGGACATAAACCAGCTTAGACATATAGTTTGGATTTACTACTTTGGATTCTAAAATTGAATTTGTTCGTGTTACGTGTATGCGTTAGTATGATCTGCTGAGGATTATCGTTAAAGCAATAATAATGCTGGTACTGTTAAACATAGTAGAGTATATAAATTAGAATGTCTTTACGTAACTATACGATGCATAATATGCCCAATGTAATGTAATATATTGTTCAATGATGTTCTTTTATGTATTTTACGCATGTGAATAGTATGTATTTGCTTATGTATATATATATATGTATGTATATTTGTATTTTCTTTTATATGTAGGTATATATATATATATATTATATATATAAAATATTATTAGAGACAAAACCACTATTTTGCAAAGCATATATATATATATATATGTACGTATTTGGGATATTTGTTTATTATTTATTTGTATATATTAGATAATAAGTGCAGCATGCTTTGTATATCAATATTATTATTATACTTTTAAAGTTAATTATATCCACTGACGAGGCCTATAAATTTTAATGCCTACAACCATAATATACTGACATCTGTAGGCAATATAAGTTGGACTGACTTTTGACCGTAGGCTGAAACAGCTGTAAGAAGTAGTTTATGAATTTCAATAATTTATAATATGACTTTTAAAATATGTATTTGTATTATTTTTATTGTTATATTGCCCATTGATTTATATAATGTTTTCTTTGCTTTTGATGTTCTCGTTTGTATAATTAATAAACAATGTAAAATTGTAATATCCGTAAGTTGCAGAACGAGTTGAATTTGTTTCTCCATTTTCTTATTTGTATTATATACATATACATACATACATACATACATACATACATACATACATATATATATATATATATATATATATATATATTGACGCCGCTTGGCTGACCGGTTCGCGGAACACCTTCGTGACATCCACCTTGCGAACGACACACCGGTCTCACGCCATTTCCGCTCCACCGGTCACTCCTTGCAACACCTATCTGTGTTCGGTTTGTCCTTACAGAGAGGCCATCCGGATTCCCGTTTGCGCCGTGAACAGGAATTAATCTTCTCTTCGCTCTTATACGCCATTTGGTCTCAAATCTCCCCCCCCCCCCCTCCTCATCTAACCCCCTCTCCCCCTCCTCACCTATCCTTTCCCCCCGACCCCTACTTCTTCAGTCCTTCATCCTTTCACCCCTACTCCCCTTCCCTTCTTCCCTCTTTCTCCCTCCCTCCTTCCCTCTTCCCCTTCCCTCTGCTCCATCACTCCCTCTCTCCCCTTCTCTCTCCCCTTCTCTCTCCCCCTCTCCTATTTCCTCCTTCCTCCCCTCCTCCCCTTCCTTCTCCCCTCCTCTCTCTCCCCCACCCTCTCCTCTTCCCTCCTCTCCTCTCCCTCTTCTTCCCCTCCCCTTCTCTCCCCCCTCTTCTTCCCCTCCCCCTCTTCTCCTCACTACACCACACGACGTTACACATCACATCATATATGATGTGCCATACTAATACATACACCAATTAATACATACTAATACGTACTAATACATACTAATACATACTAATACATACACCAACCCTATACATACACACGTCCAGACCCCGCGTACGCACTTATACTCTCTCATACACACACACACACACACACTTATACATACTAATACGTACTAATACATACTAATACATACTAATACATACACCAACCCCATACATACGCACGTCCAGACCAATCCTACGCACTAATACTCTCTCATACACACACACACACACACACACACCCTTATACATACTAATACAAACACCAACCCTATACATACACACGTCCAGACCCCTCCTACGCACTATTAGCTGGTCCTTCAACCCTATTATCAACCCTATTATCTCCCCTTATTTCGCTCTCGCGTCTCATGTTTGATCTTTGACCTCTGGCCGAAATCAGATCGCCATGTTGATTCGTTAGCTACTGCACGCATTTTTTTTCTCTCCTTCTTTCTGTGTTTTTTTTCTCTCTGTGTATCTTTCTGTTGAAGAGCGTAGGCTCAAAACGTTAAAGACTTGTTTTATTTATATTTCCTGAGCGCCATACTAATACAATTGTTCGTTTGTTTTCCACCTGCCTTCGTCTTTTGTCTATTTTCATAAAGCTTCCCGTTATATATATATATATATATATATATATATATATATATATATATATATATATATATATATATATATATATATACACATACAATAATAATAATAATATGAGGGAATATCATTCCAAACTTACAGGGAAAGATTCAATTTAGAAATGCTAAATCAAATTTCACAATATATATATATATGTGTGTGTGTAAATTAGAAAACAAACCACCTTTTATCAATTCAAAACGAAAACCTAAATTACACCATCTAGAAAATTACATATAATAGAAATATTATATTCCTTTCTAGATGGTATAGGAATATCCTTCAAAGATGGATTCCAAAAAAGTGGTTCTATTTTCCCTGTTAGTTCTGTATATATATATATATATATACATATGCATGTATATATATATATACATGTGTGTGTGAGTGCGTGTGTTTGTATGTATATGTGTGTATGTGTATATAAAATAGATTAAATATAGAGATATTCTATTGTTATTCAATAATTTATTTGTATTACAATATTATATTAAATACTATGAATATAATATATAACAACGTAATATTATATAAGTAATTAAGAAAAACAGTTCAATTATACATAAGCCACTTTAGTACCAATCGGTTCAGAAAGACGAAATCCCGTATATGTATATACACAGAAGTAGATTCATTCAGTTTCCAGCTACCAAATCCACGCACAAGGTTTTGGTCTGTCTGAGGCTATAGTAGAACACACTTGCCCAGGTGCCACGTAGTGGGACTAAACCGAGAGCAATGTAAATGGGAAGCAAACTTCTTACCACACAGCCATGTATGTATGTATGAATGTATCCATGTGTGTATGTGCCTGCGTGAGTGAGTGCGTGCGTGCTTGTACGTGTGTGTGCGTGCTTGTACGTGTGTGCGCGCGCGATATTTTTGTTATATCACTTAAGTATATGATAGTGCCCCTGTTTATTGAACTTTTCCGCATTGTGACAACGACAATAAAAAATTAATGCGAAATCGATCCATCATTTTTTGTTATGACTAATTATATTAACAAGAAACTATATATTTTTATGCTAGCATTGATGCCAGTTTCCTCTGTTGATGTTGAATAAATTGTTTTGTTTTCATATATTTTTTGTTGAGTAGCGACTCTGAAAATATTGTTGGTATTGCTGCTCTACATTGACTGTATCGTTTCTGAATGGGAAATGATGAAATTTTGATTCCATTCTATTGCTTACTTACGGAATATTTCGAAGTCCTTTAGATTCTTCTTTACTTCCCCGAGATCTCCTGTCAAACTGGTTTCATTCCGCATATCATAGCTTTACATTCTTCGAAATGCTTGCATATTTCAAAATATCCTCGTGCATATTAGAATATAATGAAATTTATACTAATCAAATTAGTAAATCAAATTTTACATAAATTTCAAGGTTTGGAATAATATAAAAAAACGAATAATTATTCTCGTCACAAACTATCACGTGAATACATTAACCATGGTCTTTTGCGAGTATCATTCCAGATATACTGGTACCCACTCCTATTACGTTGGTGTCACTGCCGTATTAGTTTATTTCATAATGTTCTGAGAAAAAGTGCATCATTTCTATTGGATTTAAATTTGCAATGACAACGTCACTATTTGTTTATTAATGTCTTTGAACGAAGTGTCTGAGAAAGAACTTCGTCCATGACCTTCTTTGCTACTATATGAAGGAATGCACAACGATATCGAGATATTCTCAGACAAAATAACTTGTCCAAGCGCCGACAATTGTTTGGACACCACTAAATGATCGAAATTCCCAAATATTAGAGCTCAACTGAGTATTTCTCAAAGCCTGTCACTCAATAAGAGCTATAACCCTGTTCTGGACAGTCCAGCAAGTTCTCTATAACTGCAAAACTTTATCAAATCGTCTATTAACAATTTTTTACTGAAAAATATTGAGCAATTCACACAACGTATAACTAAAAGAACAATTGAAACAGTACGCAGTTCCCGCCCCTCACTCTATCACTTCCCACTCTCTCTCATACAATTAAACATACACACAAATACATACCTATAAATATGAGCGTGTATATGTGTGTATGTGTGTATATATGTATGTATATACATACATACACACACACACATATATATACATATATATATATATATAAATATATATATATACATATATATATGTATATATATGTCTGTCTGTCTGTATGTATGTATATATATATATATATATATAATATATATATATATATATATATATATATATATGTATTCTTAGATATGTTACGATCAAGGATTGGTCCAGACCACGTCTAATTTAACCGTTGCACTCCGTCGGTCCCGACGACGAGGGTTCCAGTTGATCCAATCAATCAACAGAACAGCCTGCTCGTGAAATTAACGTTTAATTGGCATAGCATTCCACAGACACGTGCACCCTTAACGTAGTTGTCGGGGATATTCAGCATGACACTGTGTGTGAAAAGGCTGGTCCGTTGAATTACAGGTACAAGAGAAATAGGAAGAAAGGGTGAGAGAAATTTGTGGTGAAGGAGTGCACCAGTGTTCACCACCAGCCCCTGCCACAAGCTCCTGGAGCTTTAGCTGATTTTGCACAATAAACACTCACAACGCCTTTCATTGCCAACAATTTCGGAGGTGGGGGCTTTGCTTTTCATTCTTTCGGTGCCGATAAATTAAGTACCAGTTGCGTATTGTGGGCAGTCTAATCGACTTGCCCCCTCCCCTACAATTTCGGGCCTTGTGCCTAGAGTAGAAAAGATTCTTCGTCTTTGATCAATAATTGCTATTTCTTATTTGCTTTTTTCTATAAATCATAGAAATTTGCTTTATTCCCTTCAAACTCTTTTGTAATCTGGACATTAATTTTTGAAACTGACCTATTTTTCATCATATTTCAGACTGATTCCGCATTGTGTTACTGAAACAAATACCGTTGTAGTAAATATTCTGTTGAATATCACAGATTTGTTTGTTCGACCTGAACCGCCTGAGCATGTCCCCTAGTGACTAACAATATGTGCATCTCTTATCATGAGATGGAATAGCGGGAGAGCAGGATAACTATGTAATGAGAGTGATACTTCGGCTTTTGAAAAAATGTAACAAAAGCAAAGTTTGAAAGAAATATTGGCCATTAATCTTACTTTTTATGGGTAAGCATATAATAAGTAACAGTTGCTACCCAAGAACAAAAATGCCGATACACAATGTTACCAGTCTGCTCTATCAAGTCAAGAAAGCCTTCAGTTTTAGCCTGCTTCGCCATACTAAAATCGTGCTACATAACACTGATGTTTCAAACCACAATAAAATGCGTGAAGTTGCTCAATCTTAGTCCGTTTTAATTTGCAGATCATTTGTTAAGGTACATTACGATTGTATCATAGATGTAATCCACAACTGGTGTGACGAAGATACAATTATATGATTATTTCAATTATACTAATAACTGAAATACATTGATAATTTACTTGTCTCTATATCCTTTCATTGCTGTGTGTTAACCGGTAACTTTTGTAATGGTATAACTCTTCTAATGACACAAACTGGTGATTTTCTCTCTTTAATGGTTAGAAATCCAAGTTCTATACAGCAATTACTGTGCTAAATTAAAAGCCGATAATGCCTTAAGCTCTTCTCCTGGTCATATCGTTGATATGTTGGAGACATACCAATGTAAAGTAAATACATTGCTCGCAGAATATTGAAAGTGCATTTGCACTACAATGACACATGAGATGCGACATTAATGCGATTCTACAGTCATTACCACCTCTGCCACCACCAGCTCTGGCAGCACCGGTAACACAAGCACGACTAGCTTCTCAATAAACAACGCCATTGCCAACACAGACGCACCACAATCTTAATCATCAACCACACCAATACAATTTGACCACCATAAGCTAGATGTATTATTGGAAGTCGTATTCCAATGTAAACGTATCTTGTTATAAAAGTGTGTGTAAATTTCAACTGAGCCAGTTGTTTGTTCTGACTCGAGGCTGTTTGGAAAGTATATTGATATTATCTCATTTGGTTTGTCTTTTGGCTCAATTTTATCTCGTCCTCGCTTGTTGATTCCAGTCTTTGTATTAGGCGTACATTTTGAACATTTTCAAGCCCTCCAGCACATTTACTTACATAAGACGCTGTTACTTTATTCTCAATTCAATTATAGTTTTCTTAAGAAATTCTTAAACAAACACAAAGAAAAATTGTAGATATCTAATTTTATTTATTTATTTATTTATTTATTCAAGTATACAAAGTTCGAGATATATGTAAAAATAGTGAAATAAATGGGAAGCGCAGCAGAATAACAAACGTTGGAAATCACATCGAATTATATAAGATTTGCTTGTAATGTTTGCCGTTTAAAATAATTGCATACCGTATTTATTGAAATATAGTTTAACTAGTAGTAGCTAAAGATATGTTTGAATGAAAAGTTTAATTTGTAAATCATTGTTATTCAAGGAAAGGATGAATTTTAAGGAACAAATATCAGAGGGTGTGTGGCAGAAGTCACTCTAGCTAAATCCCGAAACTGTGGAAAATGTTTTTGCTATTCTTTAGAAAGATGGTCAGTAAATCAGCATCAATTGAGGTGAAAATGTTGCGTTGTGTTTATGTACTGTCAGTTTCCTCATGAAATCGCCATATAAGAAAATTAGATATTAAATACAGATCCTGTTCGGACGTAGTAAATATATCATTTCAATATTATACGTAGCCTTAACGCGGCAAGCTAATAGTATCGTTAACGCACCGGCAAAAATGCTCAGCAACATTTCGTCTGTGTCTATGTTCTGAGTTCCAATTCCGCCAAGGTCGACTTTTTTCCGGGTCAGAAATAAGTACTTGTTGGACACTGGGTCGATGAAGTCAATATAGCCCCCACCTCCGAAATCGTTGGCCTTGTGTCAAAATTTGGTAGCAATATTGATTGTGGTCATTTATCAGAAACAACAATTTTCACATCAATTATGACGCCGTTTCGTCAATAAACCACCTGACTTGACAATATTTATTCGATTACACCCAAGCGGCATTCACTTACATAGATCTAAGCATAAATGTTCATATATATATATATATATAACAATAATAAATCTCTGAACGAGATATAAACAGTAACCGCTCGACAACGTAAGGGGTATTAGCCATCTGAATGTTGCTAGCCACTGGGGGGGGGGTTACTGATGCTTTTAGCCCCAGGCGATCAACGTCACCAGAAGGACTTTAGACACTATCTCAGTGCCCTTTTGTTATTTGCAAAGGGAGGTCATCCTCCCTCGAAGACCCGAGTACTACATACGGACTATAGTTTCAAGGTAATTGCTTCTCGTCAACGCATGGTAGGCACCGGTCTTCGATGAAGGAGTCCCCTTGCAAATAATATATGAAACCATATGCTGATAACAGACTTCTAAATCGTCAATTTCCACATATTATTATATACCCACTACAGAAATACCAAGTTATATATATATATATATATATATATATATATATATATATATATATATATATATATATTATATATATATATATTATATATTTATACAAACATACATATATACATACACACACATACATATATATTTATATGCCTGTATTTGTATGTATATATATATATCTTCTCTTTCATCTTCTATCATTTACTTGTTTCAGTCATTAGAATACGGCCATTCTGGGGCAACGCCTTGAAGAAATTTAGCGGAATGAATTGACCTCAACATTTGTGTTAAACTCTTATTGTATCAAATACTTTTGTCGAACTGCTAGGTAACGGCGTCGCAAACGCATCACACCGGCAGGGTTGGGGGATCAAACAAAGACACAAGGACACACGCGCACGCTGACGCACATACATACACACTCACACACACACATACACATACACACTCTCCGTTTACCACATTCACTCCCAAGGCTGTTGTCGCCTGAGGCTATGGCAGAATACACTTGTCAAGATGCCACGCAGTGGGACTGAACCCAGAACCATGTGGTTGGGAAACAAGATTCATATACAGACACATACACATACCTGCACAGACAACCACACACAGACACGCTTTACATCACAACAACTCGGTACGATCCCATCAAATTATTGTTGTAATTTGAAACCACTAGCCCGTAGCCGACACAATAATATAGGAGCTTTTCTGCGAACTTACAAACGTTTCCCGTGAACGATCTTAAAACACACACACATATATATACATACATGCATATATATATATATTTTTATATATATATACACACACACAAACATCCACACTATATCCATATACATAAATACACACACGCGACTATTTACTGTGTGTATGTATACCAGTGTGTACGAGAGAGAGTGAGTGAGAGAAAAGGAGAGAAAAAGAGAGGAGATGCTGCATGTGTATTTTTGTGTGACAACGTGGAATGCTTATTACACGTTGTGTTAGGAATACAGGCAATCTGATATAACTTAGTCTTGATAAATTGGATTCTTTCCTAGTTTTGACAGGTTTTGTTCTGTTGACGACAGTCAACCATATTCACTGGGGAACTAACTGCAGGAAACCTGTAGATATATACAATAGTCTTGCTCATCCGCAAAAATATGTATGAATGCCTCCTACTATATATATATATATATATATATATATATATGTATATATATATGTATATAGAGATAGATAGATAGATAAATAGACATATATAGATACACACACACACACACACACACACACACATATATATATACATATACAATCATATTATGGAGTATAACTCCAAACTTACAGGGAAAAATTCAATTTAGTATTAAATCAAATTTCTCAGTATAAATATATAAAATATGAATTAGAGATAAAACCACTATTATGCAACTCAAACAGTGATAGATATAGCCAATACATAAATAGCAAATAATATATATAATTAATATAATATATAATATATATATATATATATATATATATAAATTTTTTTTTTATATGCAAAAGTTTTTCAAAAGTACAAAATGAATGATAAATATAATATAAGTAAAAACACTACGTACGTTTCATGGCTATAATTAAATTCGAATTACAATTAAGTTTAAATTCAATTGAAATAAATTCGAACTAAAATTATAGTCAATCTTCAGGTTAATGATAATAGTGAAATAAATAAGCATATAAATTAATAATTATTCTATAAGAAAAATTGTTATTTTATTTCTTAAATGAATATTGTTTAACTCTGCTTATTTATTTAACTATTATCATTAACCTGAAGATTGACTTTACTTTTAGTTAGAATTTATTTGTAATTCGAACTTAATCGTAATTCGAATTTAATAATAGCCATGAAACGTACGTAGTGTTTTTACTTATATTTATCATTCATTTTATACTTTTCGAAAAACAAATTTTATATATATATATATTATATTATATATATTATATTATATTATATTATATTATATTAATTATATATATTATTTGTTATTTATGTATTGGTTTATGTCTATCACTGTTTGTGTTGCATAACAGTGGTTTTATCTCTAATTCATATTTTATATATATATATATATATATATATATATGTATATATATATATGTATATATATACATATATGTGTGCGTATATATCATTTAACGATGGTAGTAGTTGAATAATATACTGAATTTACTCAAACGCAGCATCTTTGGTGAACAGATTTATTACATCTAGACTCACCATCTGCTTGGATTCAATGGGGATATCCTTGATCAATTCTGTGAAGTGGGTGGAAGTCTTCATTTACGATGTTGATTTTCCTGCTAATGGACTCTATATTTCAACAAAGAAGCGTCTCAGTGAATGACATGTTGAATCTCTACAGCTCACTGTAGATCTTAATTGAATACCATCCTTGTGAATCGTAGGGAGACCGTACTTGCGTGGTAGTTTACTGTAGTGTTGAGTCAGTTGTTTGTACTTCATTGGTGTAAAGTGATGCTTGTCTTGATCAAGATCTGTGACAACTTCCTCTCTGTTTTCAGAGTTGGTCTTTCTTTACTTTTCTGTAGTTACAATCACTTATAAGACTTGCCAATTTTTGCGAGTAGTGAGACTTGTTCATCACCGCTGTATCATTTCCCTTGTCCGCCGGAAGTGTTGTGATTGAATTGTCACTATGTAGTCTTTTGATAGCGAACATTTCATCCTTAGTGATGTCCGGTTTGGGAAGTTTCGCTTTTTCCTAGTACCTGTCTCACTTTCCCTTTTAGTTCATCTCCTTGACAAGGAGTTAGTTCATGTGAATTCAATAACGCCATGCATACAATTCACAATGGAAAAGGAAAACGACAATTAGCTAGCAATCCTGGACTTATTAATAACACGCACCAAGTATGGATTCAGGACATCCGTATACCGCAAGCCGACCTTCACTGGACGATACCTTAACTTCACGCCATCCATACAGTGTAAAGAGAGGGATTGCTCAGTGCCTAAAACATCGAGGAAAGAATATAAGTAGCGATCATGATACTCACCACGAAAAAATGATCAAGCTCAGTAACTACCCCAAAACATACTATCTACTACAATTATGAAGAAAGGAGGGGATGAAACCAATAAACTGATTACAGTCTGTCTATCCTATGTGAAAGGTCTCAATTTCAATTTTGGAAAATAGTGTACAATTATTTGCAGTCATTCAGGTTTTGTTCAAACGTAATCTTAACGTTAACACTGATTTTAAGTACTACCAACAAATCGTAACCGTAACCCCTAGTCTTTATCCCTTACCTCAAATTCTGCTTAAAACACACATCCTAAGCTTATCCTACTATTTAGGGACTAGTTTATACCTGACCTTAATGCGGAATTTTTAACCTTACACTTAACACTATTTTGTTATAGAATAGCATTCTATTTTAAAAGCATATACTTTTAGAAATATTTTGAAAATGGAGAAGCTACTACCCCAACATGTAACTTTAAACTAAACAAGAAAGATTTTATTTGCATAAATATAATCTCTTGTGTATAAATTAAAGAATCGAGATAAAGTTTCGAACGTAAAGAAAATGTATATGATATACTATATTAAATGTTATAAATTATATAATGTTATATCTTATAAAATATATACTTTGGAAACGTACTTGATTGGCTTTATGTGAACATTCATGTCTTAGAATAGAGGAAACAGGATCCATCCTTTCATTGTAAAACACGAGCGGCCAAGTTTTCGTTTCAAACGTCCTTATTGGTGTATCCGAGATGGATATCTATCATCGTCTGTTTTCGTATATTTAATGAAATTGTTGAAATGATGTTGCGTGCACTAGTCGTCTTTCTTGAAAGTGCAGCTTGGTTCAAATAACCATATGAACCAATCAATATTCGATTTTAGAGTGTCTTAAAATTGTTTGACATTTTCTTAGGTGTGGAAAATGTACTAATGTCATGGAAATAATCTCATCAAAATGAATTATCTTTAGAAGCCAAATTGATATATGTTGCAGGGTTAGTTTTTGCCATTCAGTCGTGTATGCCTAGCAACGTACTGGTCGAATTATATGAAACAATTTGGATGAAAATCTTTTATCAATAGGTTGTGTCTATCATCGTCTCCGTTAAAAACATTCAAGGAATGTTGTAAACCATCATATTCACGAAGAGTTTCATTTATGAACTTCATGCTATAGCCACTACATTTGAAAGTGATATCTCGTTTACCTCCAAGAAGAATAATTGCAGCTTCGTTAACACTCAGAAACATTAAATCATGTTTTCTTACTTACCTTTGTCAGTATTAATGACATCTTCAAAGTTCCGAGCTGAAATACATTGTAAAGCATACTCATAGTTTCTGAAGTAATAATTCCTTACACGCGGCACTGTCTAGTGCAGAGTACACTTGAGCGAAACTATTCTCTCCCCTTTATTAAATAAACGTGCATTCGAATGTAGCAGGTAACAGCTAGACTTTGGCTGCTATTTGGACCCCGTTGTGTCCACTACTCAGATTGCATGGTATTGGCGCAATGTGTCTCTTATTTGCCGCGTATAACCAATCGGAGCTTCAAAATACTATCGTCAAATCACACAGTTCTTACAAACTGGTGACCCGACTTAGAACACTCACCTCGTCCCCTAAGCTCTAAATCTGTACTTGGACAATTCTTATTGCAACAATGTGCCTAGTTTTGTATGCACTCAGAATATATACATATAGAAATGTGGATATTTTGCTCTGTAAAATCTTAAGAGTGCCAGTTCTACGGTAACTTTGTGCTTGCACTTTAAAAGTGTGCATAAACCACTTTACCAAATAATTTTGCCCCAAGGTGTATCAAATATAAAACACAATCGTGTGTTTCAATGTTTTAAGAAAATATTTCGATTCTCAAGTGATACCCAGTCATTATAAATTCTGGATGTTCAATTATAGACCTTACCATACGAAAGACATATACTTAAGGATACCTTTCTAGCATGAGACATTTTGCACATAGAACCTATGTAGGTACTTTTTTCAGATGCATAACATAGATTCATAATTAAATGCCATACCCTACCTTCACACTTATCATTCGTGTTTTTGCAGATTGTATTCCTGATACTTTAGCTTTTCAAAACCTATATTTTATATCTTATTCCCATGTTATCCATTAAGCCTTGTTTTAAGTCTCTCCCTTCGTTATTTCGCTTTTATATCTTCGTAGTAGCTGTCGTCAATTTCCCTACTATGCAAATATAAATATGTTTCTCTCCTTAACCGATCGACCATATTTAATGAAGAGAGGGACAGAAATTTCATCGCTGTGTTTGCGAGACGGACAAAAATTGAAACATTGCATGATAAAATAATAACAGTCAATTCAATATTTACCTGCGCATGTATGTTTGATATTCCTCTATTATGCTATTAGGAAAATCAGAATGAAAATGCCTCCAATTTTTTTATATATGCTGTATGACTTCTCGATGAGCTTGGAATCTCTTGCTCAGATCGGGCAATAGCGATAGAATTCTAAACAGACAACCACCGCCCATGAATTTTTAAAGAGAAATATTCATCTGATGTTGTCCAGTATTTTTCAACTTAAACTCTTGTTTTAAACGGTGGATGGCTTCTTCGCAAAAAAAAACTGTGATATAAGTCTAAACAATACCAATTTCCTCTTTAGAAAGCTGCTTTATAATTTCACGATGAATGACTAGCTAAGTAAAATTTTATGAATAGCGAAGCAGTATGTTTTTCTTTATCTTCCATTTTGACTTACGACGAAATCCTGGTGAAGAAAACGGAGATTAATAATTTCTTGTAGAATACGTTATATGATTCGAAGCAATGTGTGTTTTTTCATCAGAATTTATTGTCTGCCTACAACTTGGAAAAAAGGGAATGCTTGGGCTGGTTTCAGAGACTTTCGGCTTAAATGTTGTTTGTGTAACGCTCGTATGTATGAGTCTGGAACAGAAGTAGAGTGAAGAGAAGAGAATGAAAGAGTGACCAGAAAGATAAAGAGAGAAGCAGGGAAGAAGCCAACGTAGGATACAATGAGGGCAGTAGTGGTTACCTCTCACCTATATGGCTGTGAAACGCAGGCAATCTACATGTGTTTGTGTGGACATATGTAGGTGTGCGCGTGTGCATTCGCATGCCTGTATGTGTATGTGTGTATATACATAGTACCTATACATATATATATATATATATATATATGTATATATATATAAACATAACTACATACATGTGTGTATACATATACAAATAATATATACATATATATATATATATATATATATATATATATATAAGTTGAGTTGTGGGGTATCGCACGAGTGGAATTATATATGAAAGAGGGTTTGAAAATGCAATTTAAAAGATGTTTATTTACTTAACCGGTTTCACTCTTTGGTAAAAGATTGTCAAAAGTAATATTGAATATTATGGGTTCAAAAAAAGTTTTTTACATAATTGTCACATTGAATATTATGAATTCAAAAATGTTTTTTTATACATAATTGTCACATTACATGATTAAATATAGTGTTTGGTAACAGAGATATGATAAGGGCATAAAAAAGTTCAATAGTGTGATGAGAATATTTGGAAAAATTGGCAGAAAAGAATAAAACAAATATATTATTGGAAATTTGGTTGCGTTAATTATTGGTTGTCGCAAATTGTCACATTACATGTATATATATACAGTCTTTGGTAGAAAGGACATGTTAAAGACATAAGGAAGTGTAATAGTTTGGTGAGAAAGCTTGTAATATTGACAGAGAAAATAAAAATGGATATTTTAGACATCTCAGAATATTTTGAAATGAAGGCGAGACTTTGTTTTTACTGACCTGTTTGTTTTAGCAGAAAAGTTGAATTGAGAGAAAAAAAGAAGTGTACCCAGTTTGGTTTATGGTTCCCCTTCAAGCATCAATGATATTGGGGTTATCGGGAGGGGAGTATGCGGGTGTGAATAGATGTGTCCGTGTGCCTGCTGGTCAGACGGCGTCTGTTTGTCACACACATATATGCACACACACACAACAACACACACACACACACATAGTATACAAACACACACCACATACACACAACACACACACACACAGAACACACACATACACAACGCACCCACATATATAATATACACACACAGCACACAAATATAACATGTATTTATATATAATATACACACATATATAACACACATACACACACAACACACACACACACAACACACGCACACATACATACATAATATAAATATCACACAAATACACCTAGCATATATATACATACAATACACATACACAATATATGCATGCAATATACATACGCAATACATACATATAATATATATATATATATAGACAATGCATATACATATATACATATATACATAGATATACCACATATACACACAATATACATACATACAATGCATACACATACACGTACGCATACATATAATATATATATACACACACACATAACATACATACACAATACATACATATATATACACGCAATGTATATACATGTATTCATGCATATATAGCACACCTACAATATACATATATACAATGCACACATACACACACATATATACACTTAATTGTACACATACATATACAATACACATACATACAATATACATATACACAATGCGCATGCAAATAATGCACATGTTTATACACACATATACATGCAAATACATATACACACGCACATACACACACACATATATATATATATATTATATATATATATATATACATACATACATACATGCACATATATATATTTTTTCACACACATACACACACATATATATATAAAAAATTCACACACAAAATACAAACCTATAGCGTACACACTCAAATATATATCTACATACCGCACACACACACAAACAATGTACTAACATATACACACATACCATGCATATACACACACAATATATATATATATATATAAAAAACAAATACACATGTAAATACATACACACGTACACAATGTTCACACACACACACACACATACACACACACACGCACTCAGTGCACACACACACATATATACACACGCGCACACACACACAATACACACACACGCACACAGTGCACACACACATACATACACACGCGCACACACACACACAACGTGCACACACACACACACTACACTCACACACATACATAACCTACATATATATAATGCATGCGTGTGCGTGCCACGTATGTGTGCGGTCAATGCCCGCTAGTGTGTCCTATGTGTGCCGATGCGCGCATGTGTCCGCCCGCACGATATGCTGTGAGTGTGCGCGTGTCCCTGTGTGCTTGCTCTGGATGTGTGTCCAGGGGGTATGTTACAGTATGTTTAGTTGTGGTCTGTATTTTTGAATAATATTACTTTCCCTATTTATTCGTGTTTGGTCTGTGGTGTTGTCCGAGCATTGGTATAGTGGGAAGACTAAGAATTTGGGGGACTTATTGTGTGCACAAAGGTCTAAGTGTCCACTTAGTGGTATCTGTCTTGTGGAGGGGTCCCTCAGTTGTTGTCGTGTGAACTGTCATTCTTTCTCTGAGGGTAAGGCTCGTTTGCCTATGTAGTCTTCGTGGCATCCTTCACACCTTATGACGTAGAGTAAATTTTTTGATGCGCACGTGAAATTATTTTTTATGATGAATGTGTGTCCCGAGTGGAACTTGTACGACGATCCCTCGATGAGGTGGATGCAGGTCTTGCAGTTGGAGCGACCACATTCTTTGATGGTGGGCGGTGGGTTTGTGTTGTGTAATTTTGCGTTGGTGAGGAGGTTTTTTAGGGATTTAGGTTGTCTCTTACTTTTTATTATTTTATGAGCTGCCAGTATTTTTTTCAGGCGTGGGTCTTGATTTAGTTGTGGAATGTTGTTGTATATAATAGTGTAAGCTTCTGCATTCCTTGGGTTGTGTGTTGAGAGATAGGAGAGGCTATTTACTGTACTGTGGATGTGTTTGGGTTTTCGTAGGTCTTGAATGTTGATTGATTTGGCCCGTTCTATTCAGTTGTCTACTAGTGATGCCGGGTAATGTCTTTCGAGAAGAATTGCCCTTAGTTCCCGGAGTCTTCTATTTCGTGTTGTGTGTCATTTGAGACAATAGTGCAGATTCTTCTCGCTAGGTTGAAGGGGATATTGTCTTTGTGTGTTTTGGGTGATTGGAGGTGAATAGAAGGTATTGTTTAGAGTCAGTGGGTTTGTAATGGATGTCAGTTTCAATGTTGGTGCCTTTTTTAATGATTAGGATGTCAAGAAAAGGGAGTTGGTCCTAACTATATTCCATTGTGAATTGAATGTTGTTATTTACACTGTTGATAAGGTTTTTGAAGTCTATAAGTTGGTCGAGTGTGTGGGACCATAGGATGAGGCAATCATCTAAGTAGCGTTTCCAGTTCTCCAACAGGTATTTGTGGAAAGACTGGCCGTACTTATATTTGGATTTTTCATAGATATGTGATTCCAGGTAGGCCATCACCAGGTTGCATAGGTAGGTACAACTTTCGTACCCATTGCAGTTCCTGAGACCTGTCTGTAAGTGTTGTTGTGGAAATACATGAAGTTGTTTTGCAGAATAAATTTGAGGCCCTCAATTATGAATTCTTTTTTAATTCTTTCCGGGATCTCATTGGGATATTTATCCAGCCAGAATTTAATGGCTTCCAGTCTATTCATGTGGGATTTTGGTGTAAAGATTAATAACATCAAAAGAAACGATTAAGGTATCTTTATCGGCATGTTTGGGAGGAGATTTTAATAGGTCCAGGTCATCTCTTACAATACTTGGAATGTGTTTCAGTATTGGCTTTAAGATGATATCTATAAAGTTGCTAAGTCTGTGTGTTTCACAACTTGGGCCTGCCACTATTGGTCTCAGTTTGAGATCAGTGGGATGTGGTATAGTGATGCAGGTTGAAGTGGACTTTGTGCAAGCTTCTGTGATAATTGACTCTTGTGTATTTTTGGAAGCCCATAGAGTGTGCTGGTTTTGCAATTAAATTTAGTAATGTAGTCGCATTCCTTTGCTGTCAAGTCATTCCGGTGTTGGTAAATGAGTGCCTTCAGTTTGGTCATTGTTTTGGATTGCTGGTAGTCGACTACTCTTTCATAGTATGTGGTATCCTCTAAAAGGAGAGATACAGAGTTTTTATATTGCTCAGTATTCATAACAACGACCGTACTACCCTTATCAGCTTCCTTTATTGTGACGTCATGATTGTCTCGTAGCGTATGGATGATTTCCCATTCTCTTTTACTGGTGTTGGGTTTGAGTTTAGGTTGTGGAAGTTCACCATAAGGAAGTTTGAGATGTAATCGCAAATTTGTCTAAGGTTTTGTTTTTGCCTTTTATGGGATTATAGTTGCTTTTGTTACGGACCATTGATTCGTCGTTATTATTAGTTTTCCTGTCAAAAAATTCCTCTGTGAGGCGTAATTTTCTGCAAAAGTGTGAGATGTCAACCTGTATTTCCCTCAGGTTAGGGTATTGCGGAGTTGGGGTGAATTTTAGTCCTCTTGAAAGGATTTTTTATTTGTGGTGTCGACAGGTTTAGGTTAGAAAGATTCACTATTTTTGGTTTTTCGGGGTTGGTATCTACCATCTGGTGTCGTGGAAACTGATGCCCTTGCCTAAAAAAGGAATCCTGGGGGTTCTTCTGTCTGCGGTATTTTGCTGTATGTGATTCTGTCCCCCGTTGATATGTTGTCTGTTGAAGAGGTTTTGTTTGCTGTGATTCTGTCCCCCGTTGATATGTTGTCTGTTGAAGAGGTTTTGGTTGTTCCAGGGTCTGGGTTGTTGGTGTGGCCTCCTGGAAGAGTTTTGGTTATTCCAGGGTCTGGGTTGTTTGTCCTGGGTGTAATGTTGGTTCCTTAGAGTGGGTTGGAAACTACATTCATGGTTTAGAAGTGAATTCCTATATGTTGGGGGAGAACTCTGAGTTAGGAACGGTTTGGGTTGGAATCTACAATCATAGTTCAGAGATGGGTTTCTAAGTGATGGGTAGGATCTCCGAATCTGGAACGGTTCTTGTGTGGGTTGGGGTCTACGTTGTCTGGTGAAGTTTTGTCTTGTGATGATGGGTGTCTCGGTTCTTTTGATGGGATTGTAGTGCTGTCTGTAAGTTCTGTTGTTGTTGTTGTCGATGTTAGGGGTGGTGTGTGTTCGGTGTTTTGTGGTTTGTTTTCTTTGTTTTTGGCGAGGGGTGTGAGTTGAAGTAGATATTTTAAAATATGGGTTGCTTGAAAGGTGTTCCTTTGTGAACTCTGTTTCATAATTGGCGAACCAGCTGTTTTTTTCCATTCGCTGGAGGGATGTTAGTTCTTCATCCTCGCAGTTTTTTCTCCAGAGTTTGGTGGTTTCATCAAGGAGTGCTCCTTCACATTGTTTTGAGATTTCAATCTGCATTTCATTGTCAAGGGTCTTGAATTTTTTTTCACTGGCGTTGGCTCTGAGCCGCAAGAGTTCTACTTCCGTTTTGAATTTTTCAAAAGCTAGTTTCTCCCTGAGGTTTTTTTGGTTTTCTGGTTCATTTTGGATGGGTTTTATTTGTAGTTTTCTGGGTAGGATGATAGGGGTGGAGTTGAGCCACTTTTCATAAATGTCAGCTTTGTTGTTATTTTTTATGAAATTCCAGAAGGCAAACTTGCGCGCTTTGAGATTTTTACTCCAGGTGTTGTTAAGAGAGATTTTAACTGAGAAGCAGTCTTTAGTTTGCTCCTGCTTTGGGAGCACTGCCGTCTCTATGGATTTCATTAGGTTTTGCAGTGTTGGGATGATGTCAGGGATTTGATTGGTTGTTTTAGCCTCCATGAGTCCATTTATGTATATGTGCGATTGTTCGACTTTGTTTATTATGGTTGAAAGTTTCGAGGAGATTTCTTGTAATTCTTTTAGGATATTTTGGTTCATTAAAGATTCTGCTTGTTGTGATTTGGGTGGCATTTTCGGGACTCGTGTGATGTCTATATATATATATATATAAAAAAGTTGAGTTGTGGGGTATCGAGTGGAATTATATATGAAAGAAGGTTTGAAAATGCAATTTAAAATATGTTTATTTACTTAACCGGTTTCACTCTTTGGTAAAAGATTGTCAAAAGTAACATTGAATATTATGGGCTCAAAAAAAGGTTTTTACATAATTGTCACATTGAATATTATGAATTCAAAAATGTTTTTTTATACATAATTGTCACATTACATGTATAAATATAGTATTTGGTAACAGAGATATGTTAAGGGCATACAAAAGTTCAATAGTGTGATGAGAATATTTGGAAAAATTGGCAGAAAAGAATAAAACAAATATATTATTGGAAATTTGGTTGCGTTAATTATTGCGTATGTATATTGCATGCATATATTGTGTATGTGTATTATATACATGCTGTGTATGTGTATTGTATGTATATATATGCTAGGTGTATTTGTGTGATATTTATATTATGTATGTGTGCGTGTGTTGTGTGTGTGTGTATGTATGTATGTTATATATGTGTGTATATTATATATAAATACATGTTATATTTGTGTGCTGTGTGTGTATATTATATATGTGGGTGCGTTGTGTATGTGTGTGTTCTGTGTGTGTGTGTGTGTTGTGTGTATGTGGTGTGTGTTTGTATACTATGTGTGTGTGTGTGTGTTGTGTGTGTGTGTATATATGTGTGTGACAAACAGACGCCGTCTGACCAGCAGGCACACGGACACATCTATTCACACCCGCATACTCACCTCCCGATAACCCCAATATCATTGATGCTTGAAGGGGAACCATAAACCAAACTGGGTACACATCTTTTTTTCTCTCAATTCAACTTTTCTGCTAAAACAAACAGGTCAGTAAAAACAAATTCTCGCCTTCATTTCAAAATATTCTGAGATGTCTAAAATGTCCATTTTAATTTTCTCTGTCAATATTACAAGCTTTCTCACCAAACTATTACACTTCCTTATGTCTTTAACATGTCCTTTCTACCAAAGACTGTATATATATACATGTAATGTGACAATTGCGACAACCAATAATTAACGCAACCAAATTTCCAATAATATATTTGTTTTATTCTTTTCTGCCAATTTTTCCAAATATTCTCATCACACTATTGAACTTTTTTATGCCCTTAACATATCTCTGTTACCAAACACTATATTTATACATGTAATGTGACAATTATGTATAAAAAAACATTTGAATTCATAATATTCAATGTG